>NC_069501.1:679729536-680034536 GCF_027579735.1 Bombina bombina | reverse complement strand
TTTTCTTTTGCAAAACAGTAAACCAAAGCTCTGAGGATGCGCTTACCAATAAGCTTTAACTTAAATTGCGCTCAAGCAACTGTTTTTACTTTGAACTTGTAATATGACCGAAAAAACTGATGCGCTCAAACAAAACAAAAAAATATACCCCTTTTTGCTCACGTGTAACTGTTAACGGTCCTCTCGTAGTTTGGCCCAAAATGAATATTGTTTAAAATTCAATACATGTAAAATATTAAAAGTGACAATATAGATTGAGCAATCACAGTTTGAACTCACATTGAATTCACAATTGTGGGAATTGTTATGATGATGCCTGTACTGTTAGTAACAATTATGACAGTTCCAGTGTGACAGAATCAAACATTAACATAAAGAGATTACATACATGCCATTTGTAGATGGTCCTGTTGTGACTTTTCCTGCAGATCCCTTTAGCTGTACAGGATATCATTCACTCAACACATATACATTTGTACATTTTTGCCTGTCCGCTGCAGACAGTCTACACAAAAGTGATTAATAGAGCTGTAATCAATACCATATATGATAGGGGAAAGCGTGCAATGCCACTAAGGATTAATGCTTGGAGGGGATAGGAATGAAAAATGTGTATGGGTGTGTATGACGGGTATTAGCAACAATGTTGCAGGTATAGGGATTGGACTTACATGCTTGGATAAAAGGAGATGCAGGAAACTTCTAGACAACTTTCTGCTTCCTGTTAAAGATTGCTGTGGTTGTGTTGCCATGGAAAGTACAAGGCTTCAGTCTGTTTTTCCCAAGAGGTTCTGTGAGAAGTCTTCAAGGGCTTCCAGTCCAGAACCTGCAAAGGAGACAATGAGTAGATGGGAGTTAGAGGGGATTATTACTTCTGCGCCTGGGGCTGCTTCAGTTAGGGGTGTCTCTGGTCTATCATGCCCTACGACATCCGCTAGCAAGGTGGTACAGTCTGCTTCACCTTTCCTTTCTGTAGGTAGTGATATCGGTGGTGAAATTGGTGATATTAGTGTATCTGGGCCAGATGGCCTGGATCAAGCCTCTAACTTATTTCCCCCTGCTACCCAAGTGACCCCCCTGCAAAGCAGTTAGCAGTTAGGGCATGGCGGTGGTTGCAGGACCAGTCTCAGGCCTAGCGGCCTGTCACCAAAGCTAGCGTCTGCCATCACAGCCTTGCTGTGATATACTGCAGCCATCGTAGCCTCTGCTTGACCAAACCCAGGGGTGTTGGGTGAGTACAGGTCATCGGGTGGTATCGGTCACTTGGCACCGATGTCAATGAGCATTCCGCTCACTTTAGTTTTTCCTGATGCATGTAGCTCTGATCATGCCCCTTCTAACAATGCACTTTCCGTTCGCCATTTGGAATGGGCAGACAGTCGTAGTGGCTTAGTGCACGTCACAGAGGTAAGTCAGGAGTGCTAGGCCTCTAAGGTACTAACAGCGAGATTATGAGTTCTGCGTTAGCCTTAAAAAGCAGCGTTAAGAGGTCCTAACGCTGCTTTTTATCTAACGCTGGTATTATGAGTCAGGCAGGAAAGGGTCTACCGCTCACTTTCTTTCCGTGACTCAAGGCTACCGCAAATCCCCTTACGTCAGTTGCGTATCCTATCTTTTCTATGGGATTTGCCTAGCGCTGGTATTACGAGTCTTGGAAGAAATGAGCGGTAGACCATCTACCAACAAGACTGCAACCGCAAAAAAAGTCGGTAGTTAAGAGCTTTATGGGCTAACGCCGGAACATAAAACTCTTAACTACAGTGCTACAAAGTACACTAACACCCATAAACTACCTATGAACCCCTAAACCGAGGCCCCCCCACATCGCAAACCCTATAATATAATTTTTTAACCCCTAATCTTCCAACCGGACATCGCCGCCACCTACATTATCCCTATGAACCCCTAATCTGCTGCCCCTAACATCGTCGACACCTATATTATATTTATTAACCCCTAATCTGGGGGGGAATTGTATTTTTTTTTACAGGTAAAAGAGCTGATTACTTTGGGTCAATGCCCACGCAAAAAGCCCTTTTAAGGGCTGGTAAAAGAGCTGATTACTTTGAAATTTAGGATAGGATAGGGCATTTTATTATTTTGGGGGGCTTTGTTATTTTATTAGGGGGATTAGATTAGGTGTAATTAGTTTAAACTTCTTGTAATTCTTTTTTATTTTCTGTAATTTAGTGTTTTGTTTTGTTTTTTACTATAGTTTAGTTTATTTAATTGTATTTTAGTTTAGATAATTGTAGTTAATTTATTTAATTAATTTATTGATAGTGTAGTGTTAGATGTAATTGTAACTTAGGTTAGGATTTATTTTACGGGTAATTTTGTAATTATTTTAACTAGGTAGCTATTAAATAGTAATAACTATTTAATAACTATTGTACCTAGTAAAAGAAATACAAAGTTGCCTCTAAAATAAATATAAATCCTAAAAACTATTAGTTATATTGTAGCTATATTAGGTAAGTATTTAGTTTTAAATAGGAATATTTTTTTTCATTATAGTAAATTTATTTAGTTTAATTTAAATTATATTTAACTTCAGGGGGGTGTTAGGGTTAGACTTAGGTTTAGGGGTTCATAACTTTATTATAGTAGCGGCGACGTTGGGGTCGGAGATTAGGGGTTAATAATTGTAGTTAGTTGGCGGCGATGTTAGGGAGGGCAAATTAGGGGTTAATAAAATTTATTATAGTGTTTGCGAGGCGGGAGTGCAGCGGTTTAGGGGTTAATACATTCATTATAGTGGCGGCGATGTCCGGTCGACAGATTAGGGGTTAATAAGTGCAGTTAGGTGGCGGCGAGGTTGGGGGGGGCAGATTAGGGGTTCATAAATATAATATAGGTGTCGGCGATGTTAGGGACAGCAGATTAGGGGTTCATAGCTATAATGTAGGTTGTGGCAGTGTCCGGAGCGGCAGATTAGGGCTTAATAAAATAATGTGGGTGTCAGCGATAGCGGGGCCGGCAGATAAGGGGTTAATATATGTAAGGTTAGGGGTGTTTAGACTCGGGGTTCATGTTAGGGTGTTAGGTGTAGACTTAGAAATTTTTTCCCCATCGGAAACAATGGGGCTGTGTTAGAAGCTGGACGCTGCTTTTTTGCAGGTGTTAGGGGTTTTTTTTCAGCCAGCTCAGCCCCATTGTTTCCTATGGGGAAATCCAGCTTTTTCCAGCTTACCGCTACCGTAGGCAACGCTTTTATTGAGAGTTAAAGTGGAGCTAAATTTGTCTCAACGCTCCCTTTTCTGAGGCTAACGCAGCCATTCAGACAACTCGTAATACCAGCGTTGGCTTAAGGGTGCGCTGGAAACAAAAGGCTCGTTAGCACCACGGGTCTTTACCGACAAAACTCGTAATCTAGGCGTAAGTTATGCCACAGACCTTGTGGGTCTGGAACACTGGGTTGTCGTTGCAGCAGCAGAGTGGTGCTCATCGTGGAACAATGGTGCGAAGTTAGGTAGAAACAAACCAGCGCCTATGATAGGCTAAAAAACCCAAAGAATGGATACAATATGTTTTCTCAAAAAATAATGAGTTTATTAGGATCAAGAATATTATATTTTACTTTTCTAAAAGAGTAATTAAAATATATATATATAGAAAAAACTTTTTCATATGATATGTTTCTGTCAAAATGCCCAATTTTTTAAAAAAAAATACCTTGAAAGTATGAATATTAACAACCTCAATCTAGAGTTTACAGCAGAAATCAGTAAAGTAAAAGTTCACTACTTAGATTTAGAAATTAACATAAAAAATAATGTCTTAACAACGAAAATGATTTTTAAAGAGGTAAATGCGAATAATTTTATTCACGAAACGAGCTGTCACCTCTAAAAATGGAAATGGAATATCCCAAGAGGCCAATTCTTACGTTTAAAAAGGAATTGTAAAGAGACAAAAGATTTTGAGATCCAGTCTGAAATCCTAAAGAATAAGTTCATAGATAGAGGCTACTCAGAAGAAAAAATAGAGATTGAAAGAACGAAAGTTAGAGAGGTAAATAGAAAGGATATATTACAATACAAACCCCAAAAAACTACAATAACTAATGCACCAAATGAAGAAATCTTCCTGCCCTTCATAACGGAGTACAGTGAAGACAGGTTAATATTAGAAAAAATAATAAAATCACATTGGAGGGTTCTTAAATCAGACCCTCATCTAGGGGACAAACTACCAGAGGTCCCTAAGTTTATTTATAAAAAGACAAAAAATCTAAAAAGTAAATTGGCTCCCACCTTTAAACAAGACAATTGTATGGTTACAAGAGGAGTATTAGGTGATAGATTACAGGGGTTTTATCCCTGCTTAACTTGCAAAGCATGTAAATATGCGAATAAAACAAAAACTTTTAGATCTACTAATACGAACAGGGAATATAAAATTTGAGAAACTATTAGATGTGTGGATTGGTAAACAATACACAGGAGAGACAGAAAGAACAGTGAGAGAGATAATTAGAGAGCATCTGAACTCTATTGAAAACTCAGAAAAAGAGAGGAATAAAGATCTTCCGGTAGCTAAACACTTTAGAACATGTTGCAATAATAACCTACAATTTTTCAGCTTCACTGCAATAACCAAATTGAACGAGAAAAAAAGAGGGGGCAATTTATCAAATGCACTCCTACAAAAAGAGGCTAAGTGGATTTTCGAACTCCAAACACTAAAACCAAAAGGTTTAAACCTAGACTTCAGTTGAAATTGCTTTCTAAACTCCTAAATTCTCTGTTTTAAACACTGGAAATATTATTTAAGACTTCAATAAAATGAACCTACTTAATTACTTATATTTCCATGTAAGAATCAAACACAAAGAATGTTTACTATGAATTAACTATGTTATCGTGCACTAGGGGATTTCTCAAATCTAAAAACAAAAATATGTAATAAAAATCATATTTAACTCCCCTTGTATCTCCCCTTTTCTTCTCTCTCTTTTTTATAAATGGAAGCCAGAGACATTGAAACATGTTTCCCCCTTTTTGCTCTCCCATAGACAATTAGAGATCATGTTTAATTGATTGAAATGCCCAAACTTGTGAATAGAAAGTTTTAATAGAATAGTACAAAAAGTTTCAAATTCTATCTGATTTATATAAACTTGATATTGTCTATTTCATAGTACTTACATAATAACCTATCGATATAACTTTAAAGCAATAATTAAGTTGATTAGCCAATGGGAGCAAGGGACAGGACATTTAAACAACAGGTACTACATGGAGTGATAGCTTGAGAAAGGCTGATTAAGTTCAGCGGAAACGCGTTGCTTACAACTCCATACAGATTCACAGACCGACAAGGAGAAACTGCAGCAGAGCCGTCATTACTGTCAGAGCGACAACACCCCCAAGGAGTGAACCAATCAGAGCCCCTTCTGGAGAAGGCGCGGTCTCTGTTCACACAGCGGGAGGACGCCGAAAAACTTTCTGGCGGCTCCATAACCGGCAAACACTACAAACCGACAACGGCCCAGGTAACTAATTTACCTCAACAATTCAGGAAACAAGTGCACTTGTACACGGAACCCAGGTACTATTTGGAACTTTATGGATATCTGAAAAAGTATTGACTTTTGATTGTGCCACCCGATCCTCCCATAGATATAAGGAAACAACTTGGTGTCTGCAAAAATTGACCATTTATATGCAGCGATTGGGGAAACCTTATCACATATGTTTACAGTGCTTATATATTCAAATGTGAAGGCTACATAGTAATATAGCGGAGTTTACTATTTACTATTTTGTGAGTGATATTACATAGAATCACAACTTGATACCATAAACAGTATTGTTTCTTTTTATTATATCTTTTAAGCAATCTTTTAGAGTTTTAAAAAGTTATGTACTTACGCTAAATGTACTATTTCGTTTTGTTTTAATAGGTTGGCCAACCACCCTTTTGTTTTAAAAAATGTGGGCATTTTGACAGAAACATATCATATGGAAAAGTTTTTTCTATATATATATTTTAATTACTCTTTTAGAAAAGTAAAATATAATATTCTTGATCCTAATAAAATCATTATTTTTTGAGAAAACATATTGTATCCATTCTTTGGGTTTTTTAGCCTATCATAGGCGCTGGTTTGTTTCTACCTAACTTCGCATCATTGATTATTTACAGGGGATTTGAGGAAAACCCCACTGAACATACCAGTATACACCCTCCATCTTGCGCCTTCTATAAAAACTACTCACTTTCATTGAGGAACAATGCCCAGTGCCACCACTCATATCATATTTAATAGTAGTGTACATTTTAAAAAAAAAACTTTTTTGACTGTGAAACATCAGCCTGCTTTTTTTGTGTCAGGCTCAGAGTGTATACTGTGCCCACTTGCCCAGTGCCACCACTCATATCTTGTTTAATAGTAGTGTAAGTGTACATTTAAAAAAAAATAAACTTTTTGGACTGTGAAACATCAGTCTGCTTTTTTGTGTCAGGCTCACAGCGTATACTGTGCCCACTTGCCCAGTGGCACCACTCATATCTTGTTTAATAGTAGTGTAAGTTTAAATTTAAAAAAAAAAACTTTTTTGACTGTGAAACATCAGTCTGCTTTTTTGTGTCAGGCTCACAGTGTATACTGTGCCCACTTGCCCAGTACCACCACTCATATCTTGTTTAATAGTAGTGTAAGTGTACATTTAAAAATAAAAAACTTTTTTGACTGTGAAACATCAGTCTGCTTTTTTGTGTCAGGCTCACAGCGTATACTGTGCCCACTTGCTCAGTGGCACCACTCATATCTTGTTTAATAGTAGTGTAAGTGTACATTTAAAAAAAAAAAAAACTTTTTGGACTGTGAAACATCAGTCTGCTTTTTTGTGCCAGGCTCCCAGCGTATACTGTGCCCACTTGCCCAGTGCCACCACTCATATCTTGTTTAATAGTAGTGTAAGTGTACATTTAAAAAAAAAAAAAAATTTGGACTGTGAAACATCAGTCTGCTTTTTTGTGTCAGGCTCACAGTGTATTCTGTGCCCACTTGCCCAGTGCCATCACTCATATCTTGTTTAATAGTAGTGTAAGTGTACATTTAAAAAAAAAAAAAAAAATTTGATTGTGAAACATCAGTCTGCTTTTTTTTTGTCAGGCTCACAGCATATACTTTGCCCACTTGCCCAGTGGCACCACTCATATCTTGTTTAATAGTAGTGTAAGTGTACATTTAAAAAAAAAAACTTTTTGGTCTGTGAAACATGTCTGCTTTTTTGTGTGAGGCTCACAGCGTATACTGTGCCCACTTGCCCAGTGGCACCACTCATATCTTGTTTAATAGTAGTGTAAGTGTACATTTAAAAAAAAATTAACTTTTTGGACTGTGAAACATCAGTCTGCTTTTTTGTGTCAGGCTCACAGCGTATACTGTGCCCACTTGCCCAGTGGCACCCCTCATATCCTGTTTAATAGTAGTGTAAGTGTACATTTAAAAAAAAAAAACTTTTTTGACTGTGAAACATCAGTCTGCTTTTTTGTGTAAGGCTCACAGTGTATACTGTGCCCACTTGCCCAGTACCACCACTCATATCTTGTTTAATAGTAGTGTAAGTGTACATTTAAAAATAAAAAACTTTTTTGACTGTGAAACATCAGTCTGCTTTTTTGTGTCAGGCTCACAGCGTATACTGTGCCCACTTGCTCAGTGGCACCACTCATATCTTGTTTAATAGTAGTGTAAGTGTACATTTAAAAAAAAAAAAAACTTTTTGGACTGTGAAACATCAGTCTGCTTTTTTGTGCCAGGCTCCCAGCGCATACTGTGCCCACTTGCCCAGTGCCACCACTCATATCTTGTTTAATAGTAGTGTAAGTGTACATTTAAAAAAAAAAAAAATTTGATTGTGAAACATCAGTCTGCTTTTTTTTTGTCAGGCTCACAGCATATACTTTGCCCACTTGCCCAGTGGCACCACTCATATCTTGTTTAATAGTAGTGTAAGTGTACATTTAAAAAAAAAAAAACTTTTTGGTCTGTGAAACATGTCTGCTTTTTTGTGTGAGGCTCACAGCATATACTGTGCCCACTTGCCCAGTGCCACCACTCATATCTTGTTTAATAGTAGTGTAAGTGTTCATTTAAAAAAAAAAAAAAAAAAACTTTTTGGACTGTGAAACATCAGTCTGCTTTTTTGTCTCAGGCTCACAGCGTATACTGTGCCCACTTGCCCAGTGCCACCACTCATATCTTGTTTAATAGTAGTGTAAGTTTACATTTAAAAAAAATGACAGGCAGAGACAGGCCACCCCACAGGTGCCGTCGTGGTCGTGGTGCTGTGATTCTCTTTGGCCCTAGAATAATGCCCAGTGTTCAGAGGCCACGTACCATGAACTCGAAAAGTTCTGAGGACATAACACAGGACACCCAATCTTCTACAGCTTCCACTTGGAACCTTGATGCACCATCCTCCTCCAGCTTAGCTTCGGGCACCTCTCAATTTACCACTCGCCTGCCTGCCACCACCAGCAACACTAGCACCACAGCCGCTTCACTTGATCTGTCAGAGGAGTTATTTACACATCAGTTGGAAGAAATGAGTGATGCGCAACCATCATTGACAGAGGATGTAGATAACAGTGATATGTCTCAGTCAGGCAGCATTACAGACATGGACGTACGGTGTGATGATGATGATGTTGTACCCGCTGCTGCTTCCTTTGTTGAGTTGTCAGATACAAGTGAAGTGGTTGATGATGACGATGCATCCGTGGATGTCACGTGGGTGCCCGCTAGAAGAGAAGAAGAACAGGGGGAAAGTTCAGATGGGGAGACAGAGAGGAGGAGACAAGTTGGAAGCAGGGGGAGGTTGTCACCAGGAGCTAGTGGCACAGTCAGACAGCATGCATCGGCACCCGGGGTCAGCCACACAGCACGCCAATCAACGCATGCTGTCGCACATCACAAACGCCTATGGGATCAACACATGAGTACAAGCAGCACACAAACTCAAAGCCGCCATCCTCCTCCTGGACCAGCATCTTCAGCCACATCAACCACTGCTGTCCTCCTTGCCCCCTCTCAACCATCCGCTACTCTGTCTCTCACCTTGAGCAATTCCTGCTCATCAGCCCACAGTCAGGTGTCTGTCAAGGACATGTTTGAGCGTAAGAAGCCAATGTCACAAAGTCACCCCCTTGCCCGGAGTCTGACAGCTGGCTCGTCTGAACTCTTAGCTTTTACCATACAAGCTGCTGGAGTCTGAGGCGTTCAAAAAATTTGTAGCTATTGGGACACCGCAGTGGAAGGTACCCGGCCGAAATTTCTTTGCACAAAAGGCAATCCCCAACCTGTACTCAATTGTGCAAAAGGAAGTAATGGCATGTCTGGCACACAGTGTTGGGGCAAGGATCCACCTGACCACTGATACCTGGTCTGCAAAGCATGGTCAGGGCAGGTATATCACCTAAACTGCACATTGGGTAAACCTGCTGACGGCTGCCAAGCATTGAATGCGTGGCTCTGCAGAGGAGTTGGTGACACCACCACAACTTGCAGGCAGGCGTGCTGCCACCTGCTCTACTCCTCCTACTCCATCCTCTTCCATAACCTCCTCGGCTGAGTCCTCTTCTGCTGCTGCGTCTTGCTCCACATCCACAGCACCCCCCCCCCAGCTCCCCAGGTACTATTCCACATACCGGATACGCAGTGTCACGCCGTCTTGGGGTTGACTTGCCTGAAAGCAGAGAGTCACACCGGACCAGCACTCCTGTCCGCCCTGAACGCACAGGTGGATCAGTGGCTGACTCCGCACCAACTGGAGATTAGCATAGTGGTTTCTGACAAGGGAAGAAATTTGGTGGTGGCATTGAATTTGGGCAAGTTGACACATGTGCCGTGCATGGCACATGTGTGTAATTGTCAGGTATCTGCTGCAATGTATGTACCTTTAAACAAACTCTATATAAGGCTACTCCTCCCCCTCTCACCTGCCAATTAATTTTGGTTGTGTTACTGAACAATCTACCAGCACGCAGATACTGTTGTTACTCTACATAGAGAAATCATTACCAAGTTTCAAAGATATTCCACTGTGAATCCGGTAAAACATTTAGACCCCTTTTTCAACGCTTCACTGCTGAGAATCTGTGATTAACAAAACGGGGATTTATTTGCCGGCTATTCCGCTTCCAGCTTCTCATTGCCTGCACGGATTACAACCGTTTCACTGTCTGGCGTCTCACCGTGTACTCAGCCTGTCAGCAGTTCTAACGTCCTGATTGGACACTTCGTACACACCCTTCAGACACGCTGCCGCTGCAGATCCAAGCACCTCTCCTCTCTCACAGACGCTACCGCTGCAGCTCCAAGCACTTCTCCTCTCTCACAGACGCTACCGCTGCAGTTCCAAGTACTTCTCAAGCCTCAGTTCATTCAGCCAATCTAGTCTCTGAACTTTTCTTAAGCTAAGTGAGTTGTTTGTTCAGGAAAAGGCAACGTCATCACATTGCATACAAACTACTATACTGCTGCTACCTGCAAACTGCAGTCTGATTCTCTGATAACTATCTCCTGTAACAAGATAACAGGAGACTCACTTAATATATTAACAACATACTCATTCTGGTCTGCAGTTGTGATTCACTATTTACAGTTCAACACCACTCAGAACCTGACATATTAATTGGCCAAAGAATGGATCCAGCAGACCTCCCCAACGTTGTATATAACCTTACACAACGTGTTGATCAACTCTCACAAGCTTTCAGAGAGCTCCAATTACAGAATGATATCTTGAGGACAGCTTTAAGGGATAATACTCCAGAACCACAAGTCTCCCTACCTGAAAGATTCTCAGGAGACAGAAAGAATTTCAGACAATTCAGGAATGCCTGCTACCTTTTGTTCCAGATGCGGCCAAGGACATATCATACAGAGAGGCTAAAGGTTATGACTGTGATTTCTTTTCTGTCTGGTGAAGCCAGGATTTGGGCCGATAATCTATTTGAAAATAATGATCCGACGCTCACTTCTTTGACTGATTTTTTTACACAGATGAGCTTACTTTATGAAGATACTCAAAAACAGCTCACGGCCGAAGCCAAGATGCGTTCCCTCAGACAGGGCAGACGTCCAGTGGAGGAATACCTCTCAGAATTTAAACTGTATATCAAAGACTCTGAATGGAGTGAGGTTGCATTACGGAATCAGTATCGTTTGGGACTATCTGATATCCTCAAGGATGAAATAGCACGTACTGAGCTCCCCAATACTCTGGAAGGTATCATGAACCTCTCCATACAGATAGATCGTAGAATCAGAGAGAGACGTTCCGAAAGACAACAGTCAGAAACTCCACTACGACTGACCTCAACTTCCCACAGTACAAAGGATTCCACTGTTCCCATGGAGATTGGCTTCACAAAAGGCCCACTCACACTAGAGGAAAGACACCGCAGACTGCAGAACGACCTTTGTATGTATTGCGCATCTCCTGCTCATCCAGTAAAAAACTGCCCTCTGCTCCAACGCCAGAAAAGAAGTAAGTTGACAGTTACTAGGAATTGTTTAACCAACAAGCTGTCTGATGTTGCTTACTGTACTCTCCCCTTATCCTTACAGTGGGACCTCCAGGCTCTTCAGGCGGAAGCAATCATTGATTCAGGAGCCTATGCAAACTTCATAGATTTATCCCTTGTAAATAAAAATAAAATTCCCTTGTGTGTGAAAGCAACACCCGTCTCTCTTCGTGTTATTGACGGTTCAATGGTGAGGTCTGGTCCTATCACACATCACACCGTTCCTCTTAAGGTCACTATAGGTAAGGGGCATACTGAATTTCTTTGCTTTGATGTCATACCTTCCCCATTATTCCCTATTGTCTTGGGGTTGTCCTGGTTGCAACAACATCAACCCTCGATATGCTGGCAGTCCCTACAAGTCGACTTGAATTCTAATTATTGCATTGAGACCTGTTATCCACAACAGAATTTACTACATGTTTCAAACCCAACGATCCCTGTTGAATATCAGGATTTCAAAGATGTTTTTGACAAAAAACAAGCAGAATCTCTGCCTCCACACCGGATATATGACTGTCCTATTGAATTATTACCTGGATCGAACATTCCCTATGGACACATATATCCACTCTCACAACCTGAACTGGATCATTTAAAGGGTTACTTGGAAGAAAATCTGAAGAAGGGTTTCATCCGACCTTCCACTTCCCCGGCAGGAGCTGGGATGTTTTTCGTGAAAAACAAAGACAACTCTTTACGCCCCATAATCGACTATCGTGAGTTGAATAGAAGGACCAAAAAGAACAGGTATCCCCTTCCCTTGATTCCTGAACTGGTCGAACGCCTCAGTAAGGCTACCGTTTACACCAAGCTAGATATTAGAGGCGCGTACAACCTCATTAGGATCAGGGAAGGAGATGAGTGGCTCACCGCTTTCCGCACAAGATACGGTCTTTATGAGTATTTGGTGATGCCATTCGGGCTCTGCAACGCCCCCGCTACGTTCCAATACTTCATTAATGATGTCTTCAGGGACTTATTGGACGTATGCGTAGTTATTTATTTGGATGACATCCTTATCTACTCCAACTCCATAGAAGAGCATAAAAAGCATGTTCGTTGGGTTTTGGGCAGACTTAGGACTCCCCGCTTATATGCCAAGTTAGAGAAGTGCACATTTCATTCCAATGAAATAACTTTCCTAGGTTATAACATTTCTGCATCAGGAGTTAAGATGGAAGAAGAGAAGATTGAAGCTATACTCAACTGGCCTACACCTCGTTGTAAAAATGATGTTCAACGCTTCCTTGGCTTCGCCAACTTCTATCGAAAGTTTATAAAAAATTTCTCCAAGATCGCAAAACCCCTCAACACTCTTACTGGGTCCCATAAGCAGTTTATCTGGGATCTAGAGTCAGAAAAATCTTTTTCTTCTCTCAAACGAAGTTTCACCACTGCTCCCATTCTTCGCTTCCCGGATACAAAACTCCAGTTCATTCTAGAGGTTGACGCTTCGGAGTATGCTCTCGGGGCAATTCTATCACAACGTAAACCCCCTTCCTACCTTATAGGGGATAAGGTATGGCTCTCAACGAAATACTTAAAACTGAAGACTCCGTCAAGGAAATTCTCCCAAGTTTATATCGGACCATACGAGATAACTAAAATAATAAACGAAAATGCCGTTACGTTGGCCCTTCCTCCTGAGTTACCTGTGCATCCCACATTCCATGTTTCCCTTTTGAAACCCTATCTCCCTACCAGACAACAGACATCCCAGCAATCGACCCCTCCGGTGGTCGTCGATGAAACTGTATATGAGGTCTCAGCTATACTCAACTCCAGAATACACCATGGTCAACTGCAATATTTAATTCGCTGGAAGGGTTACACTGCCGAGGAGGATTCCTGGGAACCTGCTAATAATGTTAATGCCACTTGCCTGATTGCACGATTCCACAGGGATCATCCTGACAAGCCAAATGTTGGTACTGCAGTGCAGCGCCTTTGACGGGGGGATCTGTCAGGTATCTGCTGCAATGTATGTACCTTTAAACAAACTCTATATAAGGCTACTCCTCCCCCTCTCACCTGCCAATTAATTTTGGTTGTGTTACTGAACAATCTACCAGCACGCAGATACTGTTGTTACTCTACATAGAGAAATCATTACCAAGTTTCAAAGATATTCCACTGTGAATCCGGTAAAACATTTAGACCCCTTTTTCAACGCTTCACTGCTGAGAATCTGTGATTAACAAAACGGGGATTTATTTGCCGGCTATTCCGCTTCCAGCTTCTCATTGCCTGCACGGATTACAACCGTTTCACTGTCTGGCGTCTCACCGTGTACTCAGCCTGTCAGCAGTTCTAACGTCCTGATTGGACACTTCGTACACACCCTTCAGACACGCTGCCGCTGCAGATCCAAGCACCTCTCCTATCTCACAGACGCTACCGCTGCAGCTCCAAGCACTTCTCCTCTCTCACAGACGCTACCGCTGCAGTTCCAAGTACTTCTCAAGCCTCAGTTCATTCAGCCAATCTAGTCTCTGAACTTTTCTTAAGCTAAGTGAGTTGTTTGTTCAGGAAAAGGCAACGTCATCACATTGCATACAAACTACTATACTGCTGCTACCTGCAAACTGCAGTCTGATTCTCTGATAACTATCTCCTGTAACAAGATAACAGGAGACTCACTTAATATATTAACAACATACTCATTCTGGTCTGCAGTTGTGATTCACTATTTACAGTTCAACACCACTCAGAACCTGACAGTAATCTAATCGTACAGCGCTTTGTGCATAAGTACCCAGGCTTACAGCACGTCATGAAGCATGCCAGGAAGGTGTGTGGCCATTTCAGGTGTTCCTACACGGCCATGGCGCACTTTTCAGATATCCAGCGGCGAAACAACATGCCAGTAAGGCGCTTGATTTGCGACAGCCCGACACATTGGAATTCAACACTCCTAATGTTCGACTGCCTGATCCAATAAGAAAAAGCTGTTAACGTATTTGTTTGTATGACCGGGGTGCTAGGACAGCCTTTGCGGAGCTGGGAATTTTTTTGCCACGTTACTCAACGCTCATGCGCAATGCCTGTAGGCTCATGCGTCCTTTTGAGGAGGTGACAAACCTAGTCAGTCACAACGATGGCACCATCAGCGACATCATACCATTTGTTTTCTTCCTGGAGCGTGCCCTGTGAAGAGTGCTGGATCAGGCCATAGATGAGCATGAAGAGGAAGAGTTGTGGTCACCATCACCACCAGAAACAGCCTTATCAGCATCGCTTGCTGGACCTGTGGCAACGCTGGAAGAGGATTGTGAGGAAGAGGAGTCAGAGGAAGAATGTGGCTTTGAGGAGTAGGAGGAAGACCAACCACAACAGGCATCCCAGGGTGCTCGTTGTCACCTATCTGGTACCCGTGGTGTTGTACGTGGCTGGGGGGAAGAAGATACCTTCAGTGAGATCACTGAGGATGAGGAACAGGACATGAGTAGCTCGGCATCCAACCTGGTGCAAATGGGGTCTTTCATGCTGTCGTGCCTGTTGAGGGACCCTCGTATATAAAAAAGCTGAAGGAGAACGACCTGTATTGGGTGTCCACGCTACTGGACCCCCGGTATAAGCATAAAGTGCCTGAAATGTTACCGAATTACTGCGAGTTGAAAAGGATGCAGCAGTTCCAAAAGAAATTAAAAAGTATGCTTTACACAGCGTATAAGGGTGATGTCACAGCTTAACGGGAATCTAACATTGGAAGAGGTGAAAGTAATCCTCCTCCCACGATCATGCCGGCAAGGACAGGACGCTTTACAGACGTGTTGTTGATGGAGGACATGCAGAGCTTTTTAAGTCCTATGCATCCCCACAGCCCTCCGGGGTCCACCCTCAGGGAACGACTCGACCGACAGGTAGCAGACTACCTTGCCTTAATTGCAGATCTCGACACACTGAGGAGCGATGAACCCCTTGACTACTGGGTGTGCAGGCTTGACCTGTGGCCTGAGCTATCCCAATTTGCGATAGAACTTCTGGCCTGCCCCGCTTCAAGTGTCCTGTCAGAAAGGACCTTCAGTGCAGCAGGAGGTATTGTCACTGAGAAGAGAAGTCGCCTAGGTCAAAAAAGTCTAGATTACTTCACCTTTATTAAGATGAATGAGGGATGGATCCCGAAGGGACTGACATTGGGCGATACATTCGACTAAAAAAGGCCTGATGAGATGAGCTGCCTTGGGCTAAAAATGGTCCACACGCTGCTGTATTTTATCTCTGAATGCCGGATGACTTGCGTGACTTATCCGCCACCAACTACAGCAGCGGCTGCAACAATACCTCATTTTTCAGGCATGTGTACATGCCTAATTTTTCTGGCCTCTGGTGCAGCACTGTGGCTTCAAAAAACAAATCAATAATAAAGGCACATAACAGGGATTAAACTGATAGGAATAGTACTACTTAACACACCACTCCTATCTGGTGGCACAGTAGATTGCATGCGCAGTGCCCCAAATTTGAAGTAAAAGGACCGACCAAGCATCTTTTTCCATCTCCTGCCGGCTCCTAAAATCCATGCCATATACACGTCCCCTGATAGGGGACATAACAGGGATTAAACTGATAAGAATAGTACTACTTAACACACCACTCATATCTGGTGGCAAAGTAGATTGCACGTGCAGTGCCCCAAATTTGAAGTAGGAGGACCGACCAAGCATCTTTTTCCATCTCCCGGTTCCTAAAATCCATGCCATATACACGTCCCCTGATAGGGGACGTAACAGGGATTAAACTGATAAGAATAGTACTAATTAACACAACACTCATATCTGGTGGCATAGTAGATTGCACGCGCAGTGCCCCAAATTTGAAGTAGGAGGACCGACCAAGCATCTTTTTCCATCTCCCGGTTCCTAAAATCCATGCCATATACACGTCCCCTGATAGGGGACGTAACAGGGATTAAACTGATAAGAATAGTACTACTTAACACAACACTCATATCTGGTGGTACAGTAGATTTCACGCGCAGTGCCCCAAATTTGAAGTAGGAGGACCGACCAAGCATCTTTTTCCATCTCCCGGTTCCTAAAATCCATGCCATTTACACGTCCCCTGATAGGGGACGTAACAGGGATTAAACTGATAAGAATAGTACTAATTAACACACCACTCATATCTGGTGGCACAGTAGATTGCATGCGCAGTGCCCCAAATTTGAAGTAGGAGGACCGACCAAGCATCTTTTTCCATCTCCCGGTTCCTAAAATCCATGCCATATACACGTCCCCTGATAGGGGACGTAACAGGGATTAAACTGATAAGAATAGTACTATTTAACACACCACTCATATCTGGTGGCACAGTAGATTGCACGCGCAGTGCCCTAAATTTTAAGTAGGAGGACCGACCAAGCATCTTTTTCCATCTCCCGGTTCCTAAAATCCATGCCATATACACGTCCCCTGATAGGGGACGTAACAGGGATTAAACTGATAAGAATAGTACTACTTAACACACCACTCATATCTGGTGGCACAGTAGATTGCACGTGCAGTGCCCTAAATTTTAAGTAGGAGGACCGACCAAGCATCTTTTTCCATCTCCCGGTTCCTAAAATCCATGCCATATACACGTCCCCTGATAGGGGACGTAACAGGGATTAAAATGATAAGAATAGGACTAATTAACACACCACTCATATCTGGTGGCACAATAGATTGCATGCACAGTGCCCCAAATTTGAAGTAGGAGGACCGACCAAGCATCTTTTTCCATCTCCCGGTTCCTAAAATCCATGCCATATACACGTCCCCTGATAGGGGACGTAACAGGGATTAAACTGATAAGAATAGTACTACTTAACACACCACTCATATCTGGTGGCACAGTAGATTGCACGCGCAGTGCCCTAAATTTTAAGTAGGAGGACTGACCAAGCATCTTTTTCCATCTCCCGGTTCCTAAAATCCATGCCATATACATGTCCCCTGATAGGGGACGTAACAGGGATTAAAATGATAGGAATAGTACTACTTAACACACCTTATCATAACGCAGAGAGAGGCAACGCAGAGAGAGGAGTCTGAAGTAGAGGAGTCAGAGGAGGAAGGTGGCTTTGAGGAGGTTTAAGACCAAACACAGCAGGCATCCCAGGGGGCTTGTTGTCACCTTCCGGGGACCCTTGGTGTTGTACATGGCTGGGTGGAGGAAGAGACCTTCAATGACATCAGTGAGGACAAGGAACGGGACATGGCTAGCTTGGTTTCCAACCTTGTGCAAATGGGGAGTTTGCGGTTGTGCAAATGGACTGTTTGCGGTTGTTTGCGGTGCGTTAAATGGGGAGTTTGGTCTGTCACTGTGAAGCGGCGTAACCCTTACACTACCTGATCGATACAACATCATACCTGATGTTTTAAAGCATGTTATTCCAAACAATTTAGGAATGTTAGGTGATTTTATTTATTTAAAGATTTTTATTATAACAAATGCACGCAAATAATTTTGCACTTACTGGATAAAAGTAATAAAAGAGCATTCAGGTTTAACGCTCACTTCCCAGCATTCCCCATCTCTCAGTGCACTCTGAGATGGTAATGTTTCCTGCTATTAGAGTCATCAGTGTCTAACAGGGTTTTCCGGAGACCCTGTTAGTTTGCCTGATGACTTGTTGAAGACAAGTTGGCTGCGGTAGTGGCATCTAGGACCTGTCAGCTGGTACCTGACATGGTTCCCCCTGTCAACGGCCGGGCTTTTTCAAAGGTAAAAAGACGAATGTCTAACACAATGCGCCCTTTGGATTTAAAAGGGCTGTCAGCCATACAGGGCTGTCGGGTGTGTCCGCTGACTACCAATCATATTGTTCTAATGTTTCAGTACAATACACATAGCAATATCGTACATTTGTAGCATGGTGAGTACAAGTTAAAAACATTTGTTTAAAAAAGCATGATAACGGTCTGATAATATAAACGCATAGTAACATAAAATATGCTTAAGGTTCGAAAGTACCTGCATATATTATAGGATAATCTTGCAATGGAGTTTATATATCCACTTCTTTTCCAGTTTAGAACTAAGGAAACTGGAAACAAAGTGGATATATAAACTCCAGACATTACAACCTTTGGGTTTAAACATAGATATTGATGTAGCTCCCTTCATACAAAATTGGTCTCTGTATAAATTAACTCATTTAAGAATGAAATAAGCTACATACATTTGAGATCAATCATTTAAATATGAAGTTAGAATATAGTGGATCAATTCTCATTGTGATAGACACTGTAATATATGATATTGTTCTTTTAAATTGATTTAAACTAGTTTAATATGTAGTAATTATTTCAAATATGATAGAGGTTGCATTTTAGGGCACCAACCAATTTTTTTATCAATTTAATATTAACTCTGTTATTAATTATTGTTTTAATTTTTGCATTGATTATATTTTTATTATTGTTGTCATCAAATTTTAAAGTATAACATTTTAATTGCATCGCAATATTTTAATATTTTAATTGCATTGCAAGATTATCCTATAATATATGCAGGCACTTTCGAACCTTAGGCATATTTTATGTTACTATGCGTTTATATTATCAGACCGTTATCAAGCTATTTTAAACAAATGTTTTTAACTTGTACTCAGCATGCTACAAATGTACGATATTGCTATGTGTATTGCACTGAAACAGAGGACTCTTGTAACCGTAAGCTTATCAACACACCCATACATTAGAACAATATGATTGGTAGTAAACGGACACACCCACCAGCCCTGTATGGCTGACAGCCCTTTTAAATCCTAAGGGCGCATTGTCTTAGACATTCGTCTTTTTACCTTTGAAAAAGCCCGGCCGTTGACCGGGGGAAACACGTCAGGTAACAGCTGACAGGTCCTAGACGCCATTACCGCAGCCAACTTGTCCTCAACAAGTCATCAGGCAAACTAACAGGGTCTCCGGAAAACCCTGTTAGACACTGACGGCTCTAATAGCAGGAGACATTACCATCTCAGACTGCACTGAGAGACGGGGAACGCCGGGAAGTGTCAGGGTGCCAGGAATCAGACTGAGACGAGAAGTGCAAAAATAACCACACCTTTATTAATAGCAAAAAATTATAAAATGTCCACAAGTCAAATAACAAGCCAGGAGTCAAAACCAGAGCTGGTAGTCAGATGAGCCGAGTCAGGAGCCAAAGTGAATAGTCAGATGAGCTGGAATCAGGAACAAGGAGAACAGCAGAGTCAGGAACAAGCCAGGGATCAGAAACCAGGAAGGACGTCAGGCAGCCAGGTAATACACAGGAACTCTCACAAACAGGTCTCAGACAACGCAAAGCCAAAGCATACTGAACAGAGGCCCTTTAAATAATAAATTATGACATCACAATTCTGAGACTGCATCCTGTCTCACATGGATGATGCACAACAGTCTGGCCAGAAAAGGAAGTGCAGGAAGTGAGCAGCATCCCCCACAATGCACCAAGTCAGGAAGAGAGGTGAGTAAAATGGCTGCCAGCAGCACATGGCAAACACAACAGGGAAAAACCCTGACAGTACCCTCCCCTCAACGACCCCTCCCCCATGGGAGGACAAAAGGTTTATTGGGGAAACGGGCATGGAAGGCATGGAGGAGGGCGGGAGCATGAACATCAGAGGAGGGAACCCAAGAACGCTCCTCCGGACCATAGCCCCTCCAGTGAACCAAATACTGTACACGGCGCCTGGACATACGAGAGTCAATAAAGCTACTGACCTCATACTCCTCATGGTTGTCAACAAAGATAGGATGGGGATGAGGCAACACAGAGGTAAACCGATTACAAACCAATGGTTTCAAGAGGGAGACATGAAAAACATTGGAGATGCGCATAGCAGGAGGAAGGTCAAGAGCGTAGGCCACAGGATTAACCCGTCGGAGTATTTGAAAAGGACCAACATAACGGGGAGCCAATTTATTGGAAGGCACACAAAGGTTCAAGTTGCGGGAGGACAGCCAAACTCTCTCACCAACCTGGTAGGAAGGTGCAGGCAGACGCCTACGATCAGCCTGGAACTTTTGGCGCTGCATAGAACGATGAAGGCAATCCTGAATCTGCACCCACATGAAACAGAGTTGCCGGAGATGCTCCTCCAAAGCTGGAATACCTTGAGACATGAATGAATCGGGCAACAAGGATGGTTGAAACCCATAATTTGCCATGAACGGGGATAACTTGGAGGAAGCATTAATAGCACTAATACGAGCAAACTCTGCCCAAGGTAACAGTTCAGACTAATTATTGTGGTGATCTGAGACATAGCAATGGAGGAACTGTTCCAGAGCTTGATTAGACCGTTCCGCAGCCCCATTGGATTGAGGGTGATATGCTGAGGAGAAGGAAAGCTGTATCCCCATTTGAGCACAAAAGGAACGCCAAAATCTGGAGACAAACTGGCTACCCTGGTCCGACACTATCTCCTTGGGTAACCCATGTAAACGGAAGACCTCCCGGGCAAAAATTGAAGCAAATTCTTGAGCGGTAGGCAGCTTCATCAAGGGAATGCAATGTGACATTTTAGAAAAACGGTCAACCACCATAAGGATAACAGAATTGCCATTGGAAACAGGGAGCTCGACAATGAAGTCCATGGAAAGATGTGTCCAAGGACGCTCACCATTAGCAATAGGTTGAAGAAGATCCACAGGAAGACGTCGAGGAGTCTTATTCTGTGCACAAACTGAGCAGGAGGCAACATATGCAGCAACATCAGAACGAAGACCTGGCCACCAGAATTGTCGAGTGACAGACCAAATCATTTGGTTCTTGCCTGGGTGACCTGCAGCTTTAGGATAGTGGTAAGTGTGCAAAAGTTTATTTAGAAAATTCTCAGGAACAAAACACTTACCACTAGGTTTCTCAGGTGGTGCATTGGTTTGTGCAGCCAAGATCTCCTCCCCCAAGGGAGAAGTCAAATTAGTACGTATGGTAGCCAAAATATGGTCAGGAGGTATAACAGGAGTAGGTACAGACTCCTCCTTGGACAGAGGTGAAAATTGTCGAGAGAGGGCATCAGCCCTAACATTCTTACTACCAGGCAGGTAGGAGACCACATAATTAAATCGAGACAAAAATAGCCTGGCCTGTCGGGCGACAAACGTTTTGCTTCAGAAACATTAAAAAAAAAGTTAAATTCTTGTGGTCTGTAAGAATGAGCACTGGCACACTAGTACCCTCGAGAAGATGCCTCCATTCCTTGAGTGACAAAATTATGGCCAGTAATTTCCTGTCGCCAATTTCATAATTGCACTCCGCTGGAGACAATTTCTTAGAGAAGAAACCACACAGATGCAAGGAACTGTCAGGCGTAGGACGTTGAGACAAGAGGGCACCTATTCCAGTCTCAGACGCATCGACCTCAAGAACGAAAGGCAGGACAGGGTTAGGATGAGCCAGAACTGGAACGGCAGAAAAGGCAGTCTTAAGACTATCAAAGGCCTCAATGGCAGTAGGTGACCAATGGAGTGGATCATTCTCTTTACGGGTCATGTCTGTGATAGGTTTGACCAAGGAAGAAAAGTTTTTAATAATCTTTCTATAGTAATTGGCGAACCCCAAAAAATGTTGAATAGACCGAAGACCAACTGGGCAAGGCCACTGCAGAACTGCAGATAACTTGTCAGGATCCATGGAGAACCCTGCAATGGAGATAACATAACCTTGGAAGGTTACTTGAGTCTGATGGAACTCACATTTCTCAAGTTTACAAAACAGGCCGTTCTCACGTAGTCTCTGAAGAACCCGTGTAACATCAGAACGATGAGCCTCAAGTTTGGGTGAGTGTATGAGGATGTCATCTAAGTACACCACAACACACTGCTGCAACATATCTCGTAGGACATCATTAATAAATTCCTGAAAAACAGCAGGAGCATTACATAGGCCAAAGGGCATTTCAAGATACTCATAATGTCCGCTCCTGGTGTTAAATGCTGTTTTCCATTCGTGACCCTCCTTAATCCTGACAAGATTGTACGCTCCTCTCAAATCAAGTTTAGTAAATACCGTAGCTTCCTCTATGCGGTCAAAGAGTTCTGTAATAAGCGGAATAGGGTAAGCATTCTTAATGGTAAGATGATTAAGACCCCTATAATCGATACATGGTCTTAACTCGCCACCCTTTTTCTTCACAAAGAAGAAGCCAGCCCCTGCAGGAGAGCAGGATTTGCGGATGATCCCCCGCGACAGAGCATCAGCAACATACTCCTCCATAGCACAATTCTCTGCAACAGACAGAGGGTACACTGGCCCCGAGGAGGAATTGCTCCGGGTTGCAGGTCTATGGCACAATCATAAGACAGGTGAGAAGGCAACGTACTGGCACGCACCTTGTCAAACACGTCTCGGAACTCTCGGTACTCCTCTGGCAATTGAGATACCGAAGAAGTGAACAAGACTTTAACTGGTTTCCGAAGACAAGTGGAAATACATTGCGGGGACCACAACAAAATTTTGGACCTACGCCAGTCAAGACTGGGATTGTGCTTTTGGAGTCAGGGATAACCCAGAACAACTGGAAAATGTGGAGAGTTTATCACCTGGAACTGGAGGGTTTCAAAATGGAGAGCCCCAACAGCCATGGACAATGGAGCAGTTTCGTGAGTAACCAGTGCGGGCTGAAGGGGCCTGCCATCAATGGCCTCAATAGCAAGCGGAACGGACCGAGGCAAAATAGGAATGGAGTGCTTTGATACAAAAGCACTGTCAATGAAATAGCCAGCAGCACCGGAGTCAAAAAGAACCTGAGTGACTATGGAGGAGTCCACCCAGGAAAGGACAACCGTGACCAAGGTCTGCCCCCAACAGGACCTTAGGTGTGAGCGTTTCCCGGCCATGTAGGACAAGACTTCAAAAGGTGGCCCTGTAACCCACAATAGAGGCAGAACCCCTCCCTCCTCCTAAAGGCCCCCTCCACCGTGGAGAGACGCGTGAATCCCAACTGCATCGACTCAGCAGTACCTGGTGACTCAGGACCAGGAGGCATGGGAGGAGAGGGAGGCATGGGTGGGAATGAACATGTAGGAGACTACAGAACAGGAGGCTTCCACAAGCGCTCCTTGAAAGAGGGCCTCTCTCTGAGTCTGATGTCAATTAGGATCAAAAAAGACACCAATGCCTCGAGATCCTCTGGTAAATCTCTGGCAGCAACTTCGTCTTTAATCGCATCAGAGAGCCCATGAAAGAAGGCGGCAATAAGGGCTTCATTGTTCCAACCTACCTCTGCGGCAAGCATACGGAACTCAATAGCATACTGAGCAACAGATCTTGTACCTTGCTGAATGGACATGAGTTGTTTAGCAGCAGAGGAGGAGCGAGCCGGAACATCAAATACCCTTTGAATTGAGGCCACAAATTAAGGGTAATTTGAAATCACAGGTTTATTAGTATCCCACGAGGGATTAGCCCAGGCAAGAGCTGTGTCAGAGAGTAACGAGATGAGAAATCCCACCTTAGCTCTGTCAGAGGGAAACGCCTGAGGTAACATCTCAAAGTAAATGCCCACCTGGTTCAAAAACCCTCTACACTGAATAGGATCGCCTCCATATCGATGAGGTAGAGGTGCAGAACCGGACATGCTCCTGGTAGGCAAAGGTGCAGCAGCGGAAACAGGAGCAGCCATAACATTGGCTTTGGTCCAAATGTGCAGTGCGAGTCAGCAGGGTTTGCAGGGCTAGTGCAAATTGATCCAAGCGGTGATCCTGTACATCCATCCTGGAAATGATGGCAGGTAAAGGTGGATAATTAGCAGCATCAGGATTCATGGCCTTTGCCTAATGTCAGGGTGTCCGGGATCAGACTAGATCAGAGACGAGAAGTGCAAAAATAATCACATCTTTATTAATAGCAAAAAATTATAAAATGTCCACAAGTCAAATAACAAGCCAGGAGTCAAAACCAGAGCTGGTAGTCAGACAAGCCAAGTCAGGAGCCAAAGCGAATAGTCAGACGAGCCGGAATCAGGAACAAGGAGAACAGCAGAGTATGTATGTATGTATTGGGTACTTGTAAAGCGTGGCTAATCACCCGTAAGGGTCTCAAGGCGCTGCTCATTTTATCGGCCTCGGAAGAATGAAAGGCTGAGTGGACCTCACCGGGGATTGAACATGCAACCCTTGGGCTGCTACAGAACTCAGCCACAGTGCCTTAGCATGCTGAGCTATCTGTCCGGCCAAGCCAGGGATCAGGAACCAGGAAGGACGTCAGGCAGCCAGGTAATACACAGGAAATCTAACAAACAGGTCTCAGACAACGCAAAGGCAAAGCATACTGAACAGAGGCCCTTTAAATAATAAATGATGACATCACAATTCTGAGACTGCATCCTGTCTCACATGGATGATGCACAACAGTCTGGCCATAAAAGGAAGTGCAGGAAATGAGCAGCATCCCCCACAATGCACCATAGTCAGGAAGAGAGGTGAGTAAAATGGCTGCCAGCAGCACATGGCAAACACAACAGGGAAAAACCCTGACAGGAAGTGAGCGGTAAACCTAAATGCTCTTTTATTACTTTTATCCAGTAAATGCAAAATTATTTGCGTGCATATGTTATTATAAAAATCTTCACTTGAAGACAACCCAAAGTATTAATCTAGGTCCATTTTGGTATATTTCATGCCACCATTTTAACGCCAAATGCGATCAAATAAAAAAATCATTAAAGGGCCACTGTAAGTAAATATTTTCTATGCCTGTTACTAACTAACTAACCCAAATACGCTTTTTATCAATAGCATTTCATTAACATATCTCTACCGTATATCAGAAATCTTGTCTGCAAATTTAATTGTTTTCCAAACCCACTCCGTGGGTATCCTTTGCTATGTACCAATCCGTTTACAATACCTAGGTTTCAAAATGGCACTTTAAACACAAAGTTATTGGTTTAAGTATTTTGAACATGCAGTGCTGAAAATAGTGGGCAGGATAACGTGACATCATCGGCGAATAAAAGATATAACTTTTAGAACGTTATGAAACTTCGTTTTGGAGAAAATATAGGTCAGTAGGTTTTAATTAATGTTTATTAACTTTAGTATGTTAGTTGTTTAGTTTAAAAATTATAACAGAAAGTAATCCTTTAACTTTTCACAAACTTTAGGTTTCTCACTGAAATTATTTACAAACAGCTTGTGCAATTATGGCACAAATGGTTGGTAAATGGTTGCACAAATGCTTCATTGGGATCCCCTTTGTTCAGAAATAGCAGACATTTATGGCTTTGGCATTACATTTTGGTAATTAGAAGGCCACTAAATGCTGCTGCGCACCACACTTGTATTATGCCCAGCAGCGAAGGGGTTAATTAGGGAGCTTCTAGGGAGCATTTAGGGTTAATTTTAGCTTTAGTGTAGTGTAGTAGACAACCCAAAGTATTGATCTAGGCCCATTTTGGTATATTTCATGCCACCATTTCACCGCCAAATGCTATGAAATACAAATAATCGTTAACTTTTTCACTAACTTTAGGTTTCTCACAGAAATTATTTACAAACAGCTTGTGCAATTATGGTACAATTGGTTGTAAATGCTTCTCTGGGACTCCCTTTGTTCAGAAATAGCAGACATATATGTTTTTGGCATTGCTTTTTTGGTAATTAGAAGGCCGCTACATGCAGCTGCGCATCATACTTGTATTATGCCCAGCAGTAAAGGGGTTAATTATGTAGCTTGTAGGGTTAATTTTAGCTTTAGTGTAGAGATCAGCTTCCCACCTGACACATCCCACCCCCTGATCCCTCCCTGACCCCCCTCAAACAGCTCTCTTCCCTTCCCCACCTCAGAATTGTACTGCCAGTACTAAAATTAAAGCCTTTTTTTAATATATAATTTATATATAGATAATGCAGTGTTAGATCCCCCTTAGCCCCCAACATCTAGATATCCCCCAAACAGCTCTCTAACCCTCTCCCCTCTACCTATTTTCTGCCATCTTGGGTACTGACAGATATCTTCCAGTATCCAGTTTGTTAAAAAATGTGCATTTTTTTAATATAAAAAATTGAATTAAACTTTTTTCTATTATGTAGCAGCCCCCCTCAATACCCTACCCCCTCCCAGATCCCTTTCCCAGCATTTATTACCCCCTCCCTCCTTCCAATACATTTAATGCGCTTAAAATCACACACCTGCCTCCCTTGCGTGTTCCCTGTAACTTGCGCGCCCTTGAAGGACAGGATCCGGAAAGGCCTCCAGTGATGGGCCACCCACCCAATGCAATGGCTCCCACCCACCAACGATTGGCACCATCGCTGGTCGATGCAGAGAGGGCCACAGAGTGTCTCTCTCTGCATCGGTGGCTAACAAAAGGGTAGTGCAGGATGCTTCAATATCAAAGCATCACTGCAATACCCTGGAAGCAATCACATGTCAGGCACATTCTTGGTCACTAACTGTATTTTTTGTAGGACGTGCCTGACAAGTCCTTGGTCATTAAGGGGTTAAATAAACATGACCAATGTTGGTCTTTTACTTTCCATATCCGTGTCTGTGTTTTATTTGATTAAAAAAGGGTATTTGGGGGTAATAAATGTATGTTGGTTGAATGTTAATCCCAGTCTAAGCATTTCATTTTAGAGTGTTTTGTACATGTGCAATTTAATATAATGTTTCCCACTAGTTTTGTAATGGAACACAGCAGTTCTGAGTGAAGAAAGTCCATCTTTGCCACATCAAGTCCAGAAACAATAAATGCACCAAAACATCTGTTCTCCTAAACTGCAAAAAGGAATATTGTATAGACTATAACCTGCAATTAACCCTAGCCAATTCTTACATGGTCCACCAAATTTAAACCAACACTACACATATAATCTAATTGTAACTTCCCTTTGAAACCTAAGTTTATTCTTTTAAATTATCCAAATGGTAATAACTCCCTTATTCACAGAAACCCTCCGTTTGTTATATCCCTACCACAATTACCCTCTTTTTAATCAATTAACCACCCATGATATCCCTAACTTCCACAAGATTTAGCTCTTTTTTTCAGCCTTTTGTTTTACATGATTGACATAGAAAAATACATTGTAAGTAAAGTCTGAGATTAATTCTGATGGTTTTTGTAGTGAATAACCAGAAAATGGCAGTTCTCATGCATTTTTCATGGGTTAAAAAATACCAAAATTACTTAATGAAAAACATCTAGAAAATATTCTTTGGAGAGGAAAGAACAAATACAGCAATTTTCACAAACCTTACTAAAATCATATGTAATATGTTTTTTTTTATTTCTTTTTTATCTAGAACTAAAAACATGAGACTATGATAATATTGCTGAATGCTAGCGCTAGAATCACACATTTCCATTTGTTTATCCCGGTCTTCCTTTATGTTGTACTCTGCATTTAAAACTCTAAACAGAAAATCGAAAATGTAAGAGGCTTGGCAATAAATTTATTTAAAAGGATTAAGGGATAATTTGTTTAGTGGGGGCAGGGAACAGAGAGCGCCATATGCTAGGATTTACAGTTGAGTGGCTAGCTTTTCTTTGCTTTTGCATATTTCTCCTGTTTTTCTCTGTGGGCTACACACCAGCTCTACATACCATCCTGGTTCATAAAGGAATGTAAAATACAAGGCATAAAAAACTGTAAATCAACAGAATGGACATTTTAGGAGCCAGATAGTTTGGATTTTTCAAAAATAATAAAAAAAAATTAAAAGTATAATGTGTCTCTTTTAAAAAGACCATAAAGTCCAACAAAGTGACCTCTTTAAACAGAAGGAGGGTAAGAGCTTAAAGGAACTTTAAAATATATATTTTTTCTTTTTTATATATATTTGCTTGTGTTGCACCAATCAAACAATTGTGGGCTACATTACAAGTGGTTGGTCATTGCTACTGCAAGCTTGCATAAGCAATTAGTGCTCCGAAAATTAACCAGAGGTCCCTTTTTAAAAATAAAAACAATTTAGATTTTCCTTTAGTTATTGCATTAGTTTTGGGGGTCTAAAGTTGGCGGGTGTTAGGAAAAAAACGGCACTGAAAAGTGCCTTTACATTGTGATCTATGGGAACTGTGTGTTCCCTGTAAATATATATGCATCCCCATTCTTTACTACTATCAATACCATGGAAGCACCCTGGGTGGATGAAATGTTAACCGTGAGTGCTGGCCTGCCTGCTGTCTGTCTATATTAACACATAAATATATATGTATATAAGCATATACATTTATATTTACATTTTCTGCACATCGCTGCCCCACTTACCCTCTTCACTGGGCTAGTTCTCATGTGGTGTCTGCATTGGTTCGTCTGCAGATTCTATTAGGAGTTTAGTAAAGTAGAGGTCACAGAGATATAAGCTCTGTTAAATGCCCCTAATTTAGGATCAATCATTTGGGGGTTTGGTTTGTTGCCTGGTTTCTAGTTTGAGGGTGTTTATTTGTTTCAGTTACGTTCTTATAATGTTTGTATGTTTTAGTTGTCGCAGAACATCCCGTTAGGGTTTGGATAGTGGGACATTCATTTGTACCTTGGGCAGCTTTACGTCTGCATTCCCTAACCAAACGGTCAACAATTGGGCTTTCCTGTGATGCAGGTGTATTTAAGGTGCATGGCTGCCGGGGTTTGAAATGGAGTTAACATATCTTCTTCAAGAAGTGCAGCATAGGTGGGGTAAACCCTACATCATATTGTTGCATCTATGGGGAATGGTCTACTCTGTACCAGCATTGGACCTTATTATTATCATGAGTGCTGATGTTAGGGGTGAAGTTAGGGGTGAAATTAGGCTAATCTTACATTGTAACTATGTGTTATAACAGGCACTTGGCTAAAAGAGTGATTTCTCTCTCTGCTGCAGTTAGGCATACTGTACCTTTAAGTCTATATTAGCTCTGCTTGTAGCATGTGGTTAATGTGTATTGAGCTACTGAACCTCTTACTCTGACAATTACTTCTTGGACAGACTAGTTTAACATCTGCTTTCCCTGACTATGTTTTTGCATTAACCCCTTGTTTGTGACTGAGTTGGTATTTGACTATTTGTTTGTGGACTCTGCATTTGTTAAATTATTTTTTGCTGCTTTTCCTATTGAGGCATTGAACCAGACTGTCTGACTAAGTGTATCTTTACCCTTAATATCTCTGCTAACAGAAGATCTGCATTAATGGGTCGATGATAGAAAGCTTGTGTATTTCTGTATCGCCTATCTCGCATATTTCTCGCCTTGCTTAATGATCGTATAAAGTGGGCAGTCCATTGTTAACAATATGTTACACGATTAGCTGTCCATAGTAAACTATAGGCTTCACCTCCTTATATAATTTCACAAACTTCGAAATGGGTTCGATATATCATTGCATCGCTTCATAATTTAAATAAATCACTTTATTTCAGTTTGTGTTTGCATATTTCAAAATTTAAAACTACAGTTATAGTATATTGTCTAATTATGTTATATAGTTAAATTTGTTAAATTAAATAAATATTGTAAATAATGTTATTCATGTTAATTCGCCAAAGAATGGGTAGCGAGACATTAAGGGATTAAATGCCCTACATCTCCTGAGTGTCTGCTTGTAACTTAACTTAACTTAACTTAACACTTAAAATAACTTAATAACTAATAAATAACAACACAACACAGTTCTGTGGGTGAAAGACCCGTGGGTCGCATTTATTGGTACCAGCCGTGGAACTGGCAGGTAACTTATCCACGGGTGGCGGCAATCGGGGCCTACATATAACTATGAATAACCCCTTCTAGAAAATGGCCAAGGGACACCGCTGCAGACCACAAGGCAGAGATACTCACGCAGCTTTCATAATTAGGGTTTTTTTTGGCCCAACAATAATCAGCCCGAGCACGCCCAAGGATACCGAGCCTGTGACGTCACCCTCACCGCAATGGCCATTACTCAAACCTCCTTCCAGTCTGCAGCCGTGATCCTGACCACCCGCCAGAGTAGGGTGCAAGCATTAATAACTCCACACCTGTAGGTCCAGCCTTGACTTGACGAACAGCATGTCAATAACTGGGGAGTTCAAAAATTACCGTCCTTGGTCTTAGGGAAGTAGTTCGAGTAACCCTCTTCCGGCCTCAGACACCTAGTCTCGAATAGAGACCTAATGACAAACCGATTGCCGCCTGTTATATCTTTAACTGAATCAATAGAGCATTACCAGTGCCAATCAGTAATGCCTATCATCGAATCAATAATGCATTACAAGTGCCAATCCGTAATGCATAACGAATCCATCCAGGTGGATGACAAAACAAAACAACAGTGCATAACAAATTCAATAACAGTGCATAACAGGGCTGGGAGGGTGGGGAAAGATCTTCTGGGAGTCCACAGGAACAAAGAGGAAGTAGAATCCCTGTACATCCTTCTTATAAGGTTAGTAAACCCCTCCCAACACAATGCAACATTGTAACTAATACACACACACAGCAGCACTCACTCATCTAGGCCTTAACCCTTAGCTACGCTCCGGGCTATTTGCCCTGCACTTTCTTAAGGGATTAAATGCCCTACATCTCCTGAGTGTCTGCTTGTAACTTAACTTAACTTAACTTAACTTAACACTTAAAATAACTTAATAACTAATAAATAACAACACAACACAGTTCTGTGGGTGAAAGACCCGTGGGTCGCATTTATTGGTACCAGCCGTGGAACTGGCAGGTAACTTATCCACGGGTGGCGGCAATCGGGGCCTACATCTAACTATGAATAACCCCTTCTAGAAAATGGCCAAGGGACACCGCTGCAGACCACAAGGCGGAGATACTCATGCAGCTTTCATAATTCAGGGTTTTTTCGGCCCAACAATAATCAGCCCGAGCACGCCCAAGCATACCGAGCCTGTGACGTCACCCTGACCGCAATGGCCATTACTCAAACCTCCTTCCAGTCTGCAGCCGTGATCCTGACCACCCGCCACAAGAGACTGACCTGCATATACAATGGTCCTGACTCTTGCCGCCACCCTACACTCTTAGGAGCAACTCCTGCCTGATGTTCTGCAAGAACAAATCTACTCCTGCCGGTTCTAAATGAACCCCATCCTGCCTATACAAACCCTTATGGGCTGCCGAGATGTTCCCGTGCTCTACCACAAAACCCTCGAGTTCAACTACCTGCTTCCTCAGGTCCCTATTGATCTTTTTCCTGACCTGGAAAGTTGCCTTATGACACACCATGTGCCTCCATCTTAATCTAGGGATCACATTCGACCACCCGATTCTCACACCTAGAAACCAGAGTTTGAACTGCCTCAGGTCTTACTGCATTGCCCGGATTAGATCCAATGTGGAAATGGCCCCCACATCATTGCCGCCAGCATGAATTATCAGAATGTGGGGTTTCTCCCACCTTTTCGCTGCGGTCTGGAGCAATGCAGGCAGATCTGACCAAGCCAAGCCTCTGCGCCCTAGCCACCGTAACACAGCCCTGGACGATTGAAATCCTAGCTGCTGTCCTCCTGGCATGGCTGCAGCTCTAATTGCGGCCCAATGCACATATGAATGGCCGACGATCCACACCCATACAGGACCTGGACCTATTTCTGAAAACAAAGAAAAACAAGAGTTAGCCCGCTTGCAGTAGACCAGATCCACGCAACCTTGGCCCATAACCATTTGGTATCAACCCGGCAAGCCCCCCAACTCTTGCATACATGACCTTTGATCCCCGGTCTCAAACATACAGCGGCCTAACGTAAGACTTATACCGCTGCGACCTCCACCGCCCCAATGAGCGGATCCGATCCGAGGACGAACCCAGCTCTGCTGCTGTCGTCGCTGCCCCCACCCGAAAGGAGTGTGGAGCAATCCGAGACCCGTCTAGACCAGCCTTTTGCGCTGCCCTATCCAAGACCTTCCCAAACTGGTATCTGGTCAGTGGGTCTCCATTAGCATGTATCAAAAGCCTGGAGGAGCCTCCTGGCCGTACCTCCAGGTAGGATGACACTAGCCTCACGGGGCAACAGGCAACCCCCTGCTGCCCTGGCAGGGAAAGCCAAGCTCCCCGGCCCTCCTGGTCCGTTTTGGACCTGGGAATGAACAATAGCACGGAGTCATCCACCAACCTAACATGGCTGTTCATGACCCCCCCTGTGGCCACCCTTCTGGCCCGCGGTACCAACTCACCCACCCTTAATGCGCCATGAAACGCCAAGCCAAAGGCCGCCCGAAGTGGCGAGCCTCGAAAGGTGAGGAACATACATCTGGCAGTACGTCCAGTATCTTTACCAGCCGTTCTGCCGTAATGGGCTCCCTTGTGTCCCTTTGTGGAACTTCCAGACGGCCCCACCCCCTCAACAGCTGATTAACAAGAAAGGAGCGCGACTCGTCTTTAAAGGTGTATAGCCTGCAGAAAAATGCCACAGCCGATAGCCTCGCGACCACTGCCCCCTTTTTTGCCCGCTTACCTCTCAGCTCTGCCAGCCAGCACAACAGAAACCCCTGTTCACCCTCGCAGGAGGGGAACTCACGGAGGTCGCAAAAACCTATCCATTCACTCCAGTACCTTACATATGCCGACCATGTGCTGGGTGCCAACGAAGCCCGCAACAACGGGATCAGTTGCTGTAGTCCCTCGCCATCTGCCACAAAAAGAGAGGGCAAGAAAGACCGTTAGGAGCCGTGGCAGGCGCCGCAGCCCTAAATGCCCCCCACTGGAAGCGAGACAGTGCATCTGCCACTATATTCTGCACCCCTGGCACATGCCGGGCCCTGAAATCAATGTTCAGTTGCAAACATCTCAACACCAGGTGTCGCAAGTAATGCACGACCACAGGCGATGAAGCAGAAAGCCTCCCAGACCTGCAAATCCGCCACGAGGTCCCTCATGATGCGAATGCGCGATGCCGGAGCCCTACCTCCGCCCAGACACTGCTCAAGCCGCTTGCTGAACACCCTACCCCACGGGATATCTCTCCCCGCAAAGTTAAGGAGGCCGAGGAGCGATTGCAGCTCCCGCAGCGAACATGTCTGTGTTGCAACCATGGCCCGTACAGCCGCCAACATCTTGGCAACCTTCTCTTTAGGCAACCTACATTCACCTGCCACCGAATCAATCTCGATGCCTAGGAACGTCAAACACGTGCACGGCCCCTCCGTCTTGTCCTCTGCCAGAGGAACCCCTAACCTGGCCATCATAAACCTCATGACTTTCATTAACGAAGCACATTCTTGCGAGTTGGCCGCCCCTACCAGGAGAAAGTCATCCAAGTAGTGCGCAACTCTATCACTACCAGCCACCGAGACCACCGCCCAGTGCAGGAAAGTACTGAATGCTTCAAAGTACGCGCAGGATATCGAACAGCCCATGGGCAGGCAACGGTCGACATAATAACCCCCTTCAAACCAACACCCCATCAGCCCAAAGGATGATGGGTGAATTGGGAGAAGCCTAAACGCGGATTCTATGTCTAATTTCGCCATTAATGCTCCCGGACCCCGTTCTCTAACCAGAGCCAGCGCGTCGTCAAACGACTGGTAACAGACCGAGCTCAATTCCTCCGGAATAGCGTCGTTCACCGACCGCCCTTTCGGATAAGAGAGGTGCTGTATGAGCCTGAACTTACCTGTCTCCTTCTTGGGGAACACCCCTAGCGGGGAGACAACTAAATCCGGTAATGGCAATTCCCTAAAAGGGCCTGCAACCCTACCCAAGGCCACTTCTTTGCCCAGCTTCTCCCTGACTGCCTCAGGGTATTGGGAAGCCGATTTCAGGTTTTTCCTGTCACAGGCTCCCCACACCCGGCCAACTACCGGGATCACAAAGCCCTCACGCAACCCGCTATCCAAAAGCTGAGCAGCCGCCTTATCTGGGTACCTACGCAGCCACTTACAAATGACCTGGACCCTAAGTGGTGAATCCGCCCTTAGTCCCAGCACCTCCTTTGCCCCCAAACCGATCAGTTTGGGTATCTCGCTTTTTGGAGCAATCAGCTCCGGGGTGTTGCCCGCTGCAGAACTTGCAGACGTGCTTGAACGTGCACAAAGTGCCCCGCTCGCACGCTTTGTCCTGATACCGCCAGCATACACCCCCTTGTCGCCGTCGAAAGCGCAAAGCCTGCCTACCCCCGGGTGATGACGCAGTGGCGCCCCCTTGCGCCCTCCTCTCCGCATCAAGATGCGCCCAGAGGTGCAAATCCATCGTACCAAAATCAAGCAGTGGGTTGCCCACTTTCTTTTTCCGATACAACATATCATACTCTCTCCAAGCACCATCGGCAAACTTTCTGTGTATTGCGTCGATGGTGTCAATGTACTTAAAGAGGGCAGTCCCCTGATCGGGAAACCTCTCCAAGTAGCAAGTGGCGTAGACCCGGAAACACTGATGCCACTCCTCAAGGGTATCAGGCTGCCAAAATTTTTTAGGGCCCGTACCATCCTCTGCCATCTCCTTAAACTTAAAAGCCTCTGCAGACAGCTCAAACATATTTACATACTTACCGTCCTGGATACGTTTCACAGTCTTAGATTTAAGGTGTGCATGCAAACTGTGTACCTGGCACGAATAAGTATCCCCGTGTACTGCTACCTTTCTGTTCACTGCCTGTGGTGACCCCCCAGCAACCCCTAAGAGTTGAGATGACTGCGCCCCACTACTGGCATCGCCATCCCCGTGATTGCCCTTACTCATCTTTCTCAACATTCTATACATCCTCCTATGCCCTTTCGTGTGCAAACCCAGGGACCCATCTATCTCAGATCCTGAACCTGACCCACTAGAGCTGGAAGAATTACACCGCCCCCTAGGTAAACCAAGTTGCATCTCACCAGAGGAAGCGCCCGATGTGGCTTGGCCTTGTCCAGAAGCACTGCTGACTCCTCTAGGCACGAGAGGTCCTGAACTCTGAGTCGCCATGTCCCTGCTGGATGAGGATGTCCTGGGTACCTGCAAAATAGAAGCCAAGAGGGGAGTACCTCGGGAAGGGCCAGCCATCTCTTCCCTATCCCCCATTTCCTCAAATTCTAGATAACCTTCCCGGTTACTATCACTCACACCACATGCCGCACTCACATCCTCATCTGTACTGGTGGCCAACCCGCTAGTTGAATCCTCTTGAAATCTCACGGTCCTACTCCGACCCTGAGACTTTGATCCCCTAGCCTGTCTCACCTGCCCCCTCCCGGGGCTCTCTAAACCTTCCCCAGGGCCTACTCTAATACTAGCATGCCCCCTCTTGACAGCCCCCCTTGTGGCTATTTGCTCTGAACGTGCTGGTGAGGTCCTGCTGGGCGTAATTATACCCTGCAGGCCTTGTGCCTGGGGCTCCGCTACTGCAGCATCGCCCCTTGAGTTGTGTGCCAGGATGGCCCCCTTATTTGCAGTCTTGGCCGCGGGGGCCTTTCCTTCACTTTGGGCCACGGCGCGTGGGGGGGCCGCCTTAGCTTTGCCCCCTCCTAACGTAGGCCACGAGCGCGAGGAGGGTGCCCTGTCGGCATCCCCCCCCTTTTTACTGGGACCAGCTGCGGCTCTTGTGCGCACACCCTGCTGCGACACCCCCGGAGTGCCCTCCGGGGGGCCCTGCCGCCCCGCTGCCACATTCACAGTTGCCCCATGACTCCTCATTTCTGCCCCTCTTTCTGGCCCACCATGCGCCCCCCCAGCCTCCTGGGCCCCATCCGGCTTGCCCCCAAGAGCGGGTGTCCCCCCCCCGAGGTGCTCCCTTCTTACCTTCGGAGCCTGGGGGGAACGATCCGTTCTGCTCGCTGTCCTGATTGCGACTGCCGCGAGCGGAAATGACGTCCCCGGAAGTGACGTAAGGACGCGCGACGCCGCCGGAAGTCGATGCGGCGGCCATTTTAGATGCCACGAGGGATGAACCGGAGGCCTGTACAGCACTGTAGGCCGAAGCCTGGGCCTGAAGTACCGCCAGGACCCGACGACGCACCCGCGAGGACCGACGCCAAGGACTGGAGGAGGGCCACCGCCGCCGCCACCGATTCCCCGGAGAGGACCACCGCCACAGGTAAGGCCGCACTGCTCCCACTACCCGCGCCAACGACACTCTCCCCAGAGGTGCACGCACCCCCTAAAGCCTCTCTGGGCTCTGCCACTACAGGCCCCTGCCTAAGGCCGACACCGGAACCCCCGGGTGTATTACTGGGACCCCCGGAGCCGAAACCGGAGCTCCCCTGGGACCCCCTAGGCCCTAACACTGAGCCGCCTAGCGCTCCTACTCGCCCGTCGGGACCTACCTCCCCTGGGGGCCTACACTCTGACCCGACCAGCTGATAAGCCGGACCGGGGCCACCATCCCCCTCTAAATTCTCCCGTGCAGGAGAAGGGAACAACACTGGGCTACCCCCCCCCAGGGAGAAACGGGCAGACACAGCCCAGACCCATGGCCCAGACCCACCGTGACAGTTCCAGATGGGGATGGTGCGACCCACTCCACGTCCTCTAACTCCATTTCTTCCCATTCTCCAGCTTCGCCTTCCATTGAAAGATGCTGCAGACTGCTAAGCTGAAAGATCTTCTGGGAGTCCACAGGAACAAAGAGGAAGTAGAATCCCTGTACATCCTTCTTATAAGGTTAGTAAACCCCTCCCAACACAATGCAACATTGTAACTAATACACACACACAGCAGCACTCACTCCTCCAGGCCTTAACCCTTAGCTACGCTCCGGGCTATTTGCCCTGCACTTTCTGTATGTGTGTTAAATGTGCGTATCATATGGCATATGTTTTTATATCATCGTAACATATCTGCAAAACTTTCTAGATTTACGCCCATGGAACGCCTATCTTACGCCCATCTTATGCCCTCTCCTTCACAATGAATTTTGATTTCACTGTTCTGGTTATATTTTGTTATTCTTTGTAGTGAAATTGTACAATAAACGTTTTTACGCTCTTTATTTTTGTAATATTTTCACTCATTTGTAGTTCAATTATTACGAAATAGCGTATATGTTATAAAAAAATGGTCAATGTGCGATATTTGTTTATTTGCTGTTATATTATTTCTGTTACCATAATACCTTGCAATACATTTATGTACACGTGTTTATGATTGCCTCCTTAATATTCTCCAATCACAGAGTATTTTTCATTTTACGCTGCTTACATGTATATTTCTTTAATGTATAGCATTTTTTTATTCTGTGAGGCAGTTGAGGAGATTTGAAAATATAGTTGCTGACAAGTTTTCAGTTGAAGAGAACGTAATCCTAGTATCTGCTTTGGAGCCACACTTTGACATGCTTTTTGGACCACATTGGCGTGAAACTAAAGACAGGGGATGCAATCTGGGAAGATTTTGCTGAAATAGTAAATGTAAAAGCTACACAAATAAAGACTGTGAGGCCTATTTAACAAATGTCTGTCGGACCTGATCCGACAGTGTGGATCAGGTCCGACAGACATCGCTGAATGCGGAGAGCAATACGCTCTCCGTATTCAGCATTGCACCATCAGCTCACAAGAGCTGCTGGTGTAACGCCACCCCCTGCAGACAGCCGCCAGCAGGAGGGTGTCAATCAACCCAATCGTACTCGATCGGGTTGAATTGTGGTGATTCCTGTCCGCCTCATCAGAGCAGGCAGACAGGGTTATGGAGCAGCGGTCTTTAGACCGCTGCTCCATTACTTGTGTTTCTGGCGAGTCTGAAGACTCACCAGAAACACGGGCCTTCAAGCTCCGTTCGGAGCTTGATAGATAGGCCCCTGTGGCTCATTGTTGCAAAAGGGTTGCAGACATTAAAAGGAAGGTTCTTAAAAAGAATAAAAGGAGGAGGCGATTTTTAAAATTTGAAAAAATATTCATTAAACTTTTAATGTCTGTAAACCCTAATGTGGACATTGAGCAACAATCATCTTCAGCATCATCTTCCCAAACTTCTCCCTTGTGTGTAAAACTTGTAGATGTCCCTGTTGGTCCAGAAAGTTATGTTGCACAGCAAAATAATAATGAAGATGTGGATGAAGTTGTTTATTTTATTTAGTTAACATATCATGTTCCTTAAACTAATATTAAATAACGTTTATTTTAATTTAGTGCAAGAAATAACCACATCACCACAATTACTTGCTGAAAACACTGAGGCAGCACCTGAAAGTGACCATTTAGAAATGGAAGACATTCAAGAATTGCAAATTATCATTACCGGTATATATATATATATATATATATATATATATATATATATATAATTTTTTTTTTCTTGATTCAGATAGAGCATGCATTTTTAAGCAACTTTCTAGTTTACTCCTATTATCAAATTTTCTTCATTCTCTTGCTATCTTTATTTGAAAAGCAATAATGTAAGTTTAGATGCCGGCCCATTTTTGATGAACAACCTGGGTTGTTATTGCTGATTGGTGGATAATTTCACCCACCAATAAACAAGTGCTGTCCATGGCTCTGAACCAAAAATTGTCTGGCTCCTTAGCTTAGATAAGTGTAAAAAGAGGAATGGTACACTCACAATGTGTATCTATGCCGGAAAATCTGTACTCTTTAGGAGATATAATATTAAATTATAAGATATGTTATGTTGGTCCCGGGACTTAAGTCCAAGTAATCCCCACTCACCACTCAGCTAGGAAACTTTGCCTTCACCCACCCGGGGGTGAGCCGTCCGTCTGTGTAGAAAGCCAATACAACCACCTGGGAGACTCCAAAAGCGTGCTGGCCGGTACTTGTCTTCGGCGTAAACAAGTGCGTCTACAATCAACGCTAGTATCCCTGTGGTAAGGTAGAATATAGTGACAGGCAGCAAGGTCCGTGAGAAGGGCTATAGTAGAAATCAGGGATCCGTAGTCTGGTGATAAGCCACAGCAGTAAATAGAAGGAAGAATGGATGCCCAAGTAAATAAATAAAATGTTCTTTATTAAACAAAAAGTTTAAAAGTTGCAGACTGGGGCAACAGTGAGAAAGCAGAAGTAAGACACCAAGACACCAATGGGCTTACATGTTTCGACGTTTAGCCGTAATCATAGCCTAAGGTGTCACAGTTAGCAGTGATTTAAAAACAGTACAGTGCATGCTGATTGGTTTAAAACATACAAACAAAAGCACGCCTATTTTACAAAACAGAAGATAACATTAGAAGTTAACCCTATATGCCAGATAGAGCTCTAATAGCAATGATAAATGCAAAAAAGATAAATACAAAAAAGAGAAGGGGGCAAAATAAATAAATAAGTAAGTGGATGTATATAATGTAACGTGTTAAACATACATCAAGGCAAAGGTGAAAAAGAAAAGATTATCAATAACAGTATATTCAGCAGAAATAAATGAAAAAATAAAAAAATGAAAAATAGCTATACTTATAATGTTAAGTTGAATGACTTGATATTAGAGGAAATAATAAATGCAAAAATAAATGCAAAAATAAGTAGCTACCTTATAAGTAAAAAAGACTAACTGACTAAAGAAAGGAAAAGAAAGTTTTATTCCCAGAAGTTTATTAGATCATATTTTGAATTTAGACCCAGAGGGAGTCTCGTTTTTAAGGTAAAGATCCTGTAAACCTCTCTTTTGGCCAAAATGTCATCTAAATTGCCACCTCTATTGGGAATTTTTGCTTTTTCTATTGCTGCCCATCTAAAGGAGTCTAAACTACTGTTGTGTTTAGTGACAAAGTGTTGGACCAATGGGGTGGTGGATTTCCCTTTTGATATGGTTGAAAAATGCTCCCTGATTCTAGAGTTGACATCCCTAGAGGTTAAACCTATGTATTGCCCCCAACTTATTCTACTACCACGAAGCCTCCAGACTAGCCCACATCCTCCCATGGAGCGAGATCACAGTTCAAAGTAAATGGCAGATACTAGAACAGGCCACCCTCCCCGGTCAGCTAAGATTAGTAGACCTCATATGGCTGCCCAGACATGTCAGATCCTTCTACAAGATTCAGAACTTCATTGTTCTGCATGCATTACGCTTTTGGGATAGAATCCGCTCATTGCCACAAATTGCCCCCCACCCTTCCCCTACCCACTCCCTCTCGGGCTTGCTAGCAGCTCTCAGGGACTCACATCCACACTTGTGGCATGATCGAGGTATAAATTGTATAGCCGATTTATTCCCAAGCGGGCGTTTTATCAAGACATCAGATTTCCTCTCTAAACATAATCCTCAGCAAATCTTACGATTTGAGTTTTGGAGGCTTCGTAGCCTACTGAAATCATGGGGCTTCCTTGACAAGCCGCTTCGCGAACCTACTAACTGGGAGAGGAGATGGGCCTCTGGCATTAAGACTCCCCGGGCTCTATCAATTTCATACAGAGATCTAATAAACCCTCCCATTTTCTTCAAGTCAGCTTATATCATGACCTGGGAAAGAGATCTCCACTTTCATGCTGATCAGGGCGATTGGTCCAGAGCAGCCGCACTCACTAGGAGGGCTCTACATTGCATCACTCTACTCGAATTATACATTAAAATTTGCACACAATGGCACCTCACACCGTTGAGACTTTTTAAGATCTCAAGCCTGAACTCCCCGCTGTGTTGGAGGGACTGTGGAATGGTGGGGTCACCAGCCCATATTTGGTGGGAGTGCCCAGCATTACAGCCCTTTTGGGCGGAGATCTCGCATAGATGTACACAACTTTCCCCCCTTCTAGGAACCGCCCCTCAAACCCTGCTCTTCCATCTAGACATTAAAACATTGACTGCCCCGACAGACCTTCTTAGCATCTATTTGCTCACTGCAGCTAAGCTATCAATAGCTAGACTATGGAAACAGAAAACACTCCCAACTTGGAACGATGTGGTCAAAATAATGACCTACCTGGAACTCATGGAAGGTCCGATTTTCAATCAGCAAAACAAATCACTTTTACATGCACAGGTGTGGGAGTCACTCAAGTAGACCATAAAGGAAGGCCAGGAAACCAGTGAAAATTTTTCAGGCCCTTCATGGTATGGCAGACAGGATGACTTGCCCGTTCAGGAGACAGAGGTCCTTACACCTCACTGCCTATTCTTCACTTATCTTTCCTCCTCTTTCCCCCAAATTCCTTTTTTTTTTTCTTCTCTCTCTCTTTCTCTTTTCTCTTCCTCTCCCCCTCTCCCCCTCCCCCCTATACCCGCACCCATATCCCTAACCCATTCCATCCCCCCTTCGGCTACTCTTGTTGGTAACTAACTTATGACATGAAATGTGTCATAATACTACACCTTGACGCTGACACATTTTATATATTGCGTCACTTTGCTCATAGGATTTAAATCGTATATAACATGAATAATGTGGTTTCCTAAATGGACCCTTTAGTGGTCTATCCTATTGTAGACATACCTACTTGAACCCTTGAGACTACAGTATAATAAAGCCATGAGAGGTCATCTGGGCCCGTAATGTATGTACTCTGTAATGATTGACAAGTATTATTCTCATGTATTGTCTTGTTTTGTTTGTTTTTTCTTTTTAAAAGGGTAAAGCTTAAGGCAAGATGTTACCTTTGACTACTCCTTGTTTATGCATATGTTCTGTAACCAAATTTATGTTAGCATCTTATGCTTGTATGCCGTAATTAAACCACAATAAAAATTATTTAAAAAAAAAAAAAAAAAAAAAAACCTATGTATTGCACCTTGCAACCGTGCAGAGAATTAGGTACACCACATAGGTACTTTGGCAATTTAGACATGTCTTGATAGAATATGTCTGACCAGTCACAGTAGAGGAGAATGTAGAAGTAACAAGAGCATAGTCACAAGGCTTGCACTTGCGATGGCCACATTTGTACATTCCTAAATGTTGTAACCAAGAGCTCGTAGAGCTTTGTGTTTGTTTGAGTTGTGTGGGGGCCAGGATAGATGCAAGCGTGGGACATTTCTTGTATGAACATCTAAACCCATTGTTTACTGTTTCTTGAAGTTTATCATCTGCAGCAAGTAAGGGGAAATGTTTCTTAATTATGGTACAGATCTGAGGATATTGTGCACTGAAAGTAGTCACAAAGTGTACCTTATTGTGAGCCTCAGTGGTCTTGCTGGGTTTGTCACATAGTAGGGTGGCTCTATCCAATTTGTCTACCTTATTTCTGGATGTTTTTATGTGTGTGCGAGTATACTTTCTCTCCTTGAGTCTGTGTTCAAGCTTATTGGCCTCCTGAATGTAGTCAGATGTCTTGCTACAATTCCTTTTTAAACTGACAAATTGTCCCTTGGCTACCGCAGAAGCAGTGTTGTTAGGATGACAGCTAGACACATGCAGGAGGGTATTGCCTGAAATTGGCTTGCGGTAAACTGTGGTGTGTATGGGTCCCTTGGCATCTCCGATAAGAGATAAGTCTAGGTAGTTAATGGACCTGGAATCAGAGACAAAAGTAAAGCGGAGATTAAGATCATTAGCATTAAGAATCTCCACAAAATGGGGAATTTGTGTTTGGGGACCAGACCAAACCAATAAAAGGTCGTCTATATATCTCTGATAAAAGCAAATTGACGATTTGAAAGGGTTGCCATCTCCAAAAATGTTGTATTGTTCCCATTTACCAAGGTATAGGTTTGCATACGAAGGGGCATATTTGGCCCCCATCGTCGTACCACACTTTTGGAGAAAGTATCTCCCCTCAAAGGCAAAAAAGTTATGTGTCAGAAGGAAAGTTAGGACACGCACAATATATGCCTGGAAACCCTGTGTAAAGTCAGTAGCAGTACCGAGAAAATACTCAACCGCCTCAATGCCCTCTTTATGCGGAATGGTAGAATAAAGGGAAACCACATCAATGGAAATCCATGTATAATTACGTTGCCATTTGAGGTCAGCGAGGAGGTTGAGTATGTGCTTGGAATCGCGGGTATAAGATGGCAATGCTAGTACCAAGGGCTGGAGAATAGCATCCAGCCATTGGGACAGACGCTCCAAAAGTGAATCAACTCCACTCACTATTGGACATCCTTTGACTTCTACCAGAGATTTATTGACTTTTGGAAAAAGGTGGAATAACGGCATTTTAGGATTAGATACAAAAAGATAAGAAGCTGTATTAGCATCTAAATAGCCATATTCCACACCATCATCCAAAATGTCTGTAAGAATACTTTTGTATTCATTGGTAGGGTTACGTAGTAAAGTGACATAATCTTGAGAATTACTCAGCTGTCTGTTGTCCTCAGCTAGATAATCAGTTTTGTCCATTACAACTATAGTGCCACCTTTGTCTGCGGGACGTATCACCAGTCGGTCATTTTGTTGTTGTTTTGAGTGCTTGTCTGAGTCGATAGGGGAGATTGGAGGGTAATCTATCACAATCTGACTTAAGTCTCTGTAAATCTGCCTCGACACAAGAGTAAAAAGTCTTGATAACTGTACCCCTGCTTTGGATTGGGTAAAAAGAAGATCTATCCTTAAAGGAGGTGCCACAATTGACAGCTCCTAAGGTACTGTCTGTTTCCAAAGCTAAGTTTTGGAGGGAGACTATATCACACATTTCAGAGAAGGTCAAAGTATGCGAAGCATGAGTAGTGTTAGTATGAGCTGATGAGATAGGTTCGGATTTAGTAGAGGGTGTGTCACAGAAATGTTTTTTTCAGGGTAATGTTCCGAATGAATTTGTTAAAATCTATCATGGTCTGAAACATATCAAATTGGTTGGTGGGAGCAAATCCCAGACCTAGGCTCAATAGCTCGATTTGGTCCTTCGTTAATTGAGTTGATGATAGATTTATAACATTATTCATTTGAATTTTGTCTGATTGCGATTGGTCCTCAATGGGTATCTCTCCTGATTGAGTGAGGCTAGTGCAGGTGTACCCCCCACCCCCTGAGGTGGCTGACCCATGGGAAAAACCTGATCAAGCATAGACTGTTCTTGTGTGGCCGGATTACCACTATGTTGTACTGTAGTGATCATTGGACCCTGAGTGGGTATATATTTAGAAACTGTAGACTGAGAGTTATGCTTATCTTTATCTTTGGGATTAGTACCTGATTGTATTTGGTTACCCATACTAGAGGTAGAGGTGTTTTTCAGGATGCCCAATTGTGAATTAGATGCAGTATTCATCTGAGTGTTAGTATCAGTGATATCCTCTGTACCTGACGTGGATTCATCTGATGACCTATCTGTGTCACTGTCAGAGAAAGTTACTTGTTTTGATTGTTTGTTTCTATTTCTATTCCTACGTTGTCCCCTGTGATTTTTGGACCATGGCAAACCGCGTCTGTACTCAGACCACTGCTTCCTATTCCAGATGTAGACAGAGTTTTTAAGATAATCTGTCTTGTCTCTGAGGAATTTAATATGTTTGTTCTCCATAATAATTTGTTTGCCACGTGCCAATGATTGTTGCAAGATATTATCAAATTTTGGAAAATCTGGGTCAATGCTACGTGTATTAAGCTCAATTTGTAAATTGTCTATTTCAGCTTTTATATTATTAAGTTGGTATGTTCTATAACGTATCAGCAAAGACATTAATTGTAAAGAACATTCAGAAAGTATATTATTCCAATCATTTACAAAATCTTGGTCAGAAATGTCAACCTCAAAAGTGGGAAATTTATACAATCTAAGGCCTGTGGGAATCATCTTGGCCTTGATGTAGGACTGGAAAGTCCAGATGTCCCACTGAGCTTTTGTTTCCTTAAATAATAAAGTCTCCATGGTATCAAAAAGGGTGCTCAGTGAGAGGCTTGCTTTGTCATCTGAAAAGATTTTTTCACAGTCCAAAAGAGGATTAGTGCGAGCTGTTGCAGGCATAAGGGAAGCGAACTGTTGTGCTGCTACTGTGCCCTCCATAGCAGATTATGAACGTTAGAAATACCAATACAAATGAATGTCCATATATCAGAACAAAGTCTTATATAGATAGAAAGCCCTCTGTAGATAACATAAAGGAGTGTACCTGGGTATCACCAGTAATACCCGTAATAAACAAGTGGAAAAAGAGGAATGGTACACTCACAATGTGTATCTATGTCGGAAAATCTGTACTCTTTAGGAGATATATTAAATTATAAGATATGTTATGTTGGTCCCGGGACTTCCGTCCAAGTAACCCCCACTCACCACTCAGCTAGGAAACTTTGCCTTCACCCACCCGGGGGTGAGCCGTCCGTCTGTGTAGAAAGCCAATACAACCACCTGGGAGACTCCAAAAGCGTGCTGGCCGGTACTTGTCTTCGGCATAAGCAAGTGCGTCTACAATCAACGCTAGTATCCCTGTGGTAAGGTAGAATATAGTGACAGGCGGCAAGGTCCGTGAGAACTGGCTGTTGTCCAAGTTTCTCTCTCTAGCATTCGGCGTTCAGCTTGTGCGTGCGTGAGTGTCGGGGGGCGTGACCATCTTCACCCGGGATTGCAACAAGTAGCAGGGCTATAGTAGAAATCAGGGATCCGTAGTCTGGTGATAAGCCACAGCAGTAAATAGAAGGAGGAACGGATGCCCAAGTAAATAAATAAAATGTTCTTTACTAAACAAAAAGTTTAAAAGTTGCAGACTGGGGCAACAGTGAGAAAGCAGAAGTAAGACAGGCGAGACACCAATGGGCTTACATGTTTCGGCGCTTAGCCGTAATCATAGCCTAAGGTGTCACAGTTAGCAGTGATTTAAAAACTGTACAGTGCATGCTGATTGGTTTAAAACATACAAACAAAAGCACGCCTATTTTACAAAACAGAAGATAACATTAGAAGTTAACCCTATATGCCAGATAGAGCTCTAATAGCAATGATAAATGCAATAAAGATAAATACAAAAAAGAGAAGGGGGCAAAATAAATAAATAAGTAAGTGGATGTATATAATGTAATGTGTTAAACATACATCAAGGCAAAGGTGGAAAAGAAAAGATTATCAATAACAGTATATTCAGCAGAAATAAATGAAAAAATGAAAAATAGCTATACTTATAATGTTATGTCTATCTGGCATATAGGGTTAACTTCTAATGTTATCTTCTGTTTTGTAAAATAGGCGTGCTTTTGTTTGTATGTTTTAAACCAATCAGCATGCACTGTACTGTTTTTAAATCACTGCTAACTGTGACACCTTAGGCTATGATTATGGCTAAGCGCTGAAACATGTAAGCCCATTGGTGTCTCGCCTGTCTTACTTCTGCTTTCTCACTGTTACCCCAGTCTGCAACTTTTAAACTTTTTGTTTAATAAAGAACATTTTATTTATTTACTTGGGCATCCGTCCCTCCTTCTATTTACTCCTTAGCTTAGATGCCTTCTTTTTCAAATAAAGATAGCAAGAGAACAAAGAAAACATGATAATCGGAGTAAATTAGAAAGTTGCTTAAAATTGTATGCTCTATCTGAATCAAAAAGAAAAAATGTGGGTTCAGTGTCCCTTTAAGTATTGTATTTTTGGGATACACATATAAATATATATATATATATATAAAACAAAGTCAATGTAGGGATTGCACAATCAAACTTTCAACCATTGCCACGGTGCACTGCAAATATCCATCCCAGCGTATCCAAACAGCAGGCACTCACTGGACGTTTTACTATAAAGTCCAGTGAGTGCCTGCTGTTTGGATACGCTGGTATATATATACAGTATATATATATATATATATATATATATAGATAGATAGATAGATAGATAGATAGATAGATAGATAGATATTATTTATTTTACTTTGATCACACAGTTCCCCATAGACCAAAATGTAAATCCCCTTATCTTTAACATGTTTGGATATCACCTTACATCCGCAAAGTTTAACCCCTAAAACTTGCTTCTGATTTGTGATTAATGTTCAAATCACTTGTAATGGGTGGTTATTAATTATGCATCCATAAAAGGGATTTGTTTTACATAAATGGGTGCACAATATTTTATTTTCTCAACTTGTAATATAGCCAATAATATATAATTTTGTTACTAAAAAATATTGTTTTTGTATTTTTAAAGATGCTGAAAATGACAATGCAATTACTGGAAATGTGGTTGATGCTGACAATGCAAAAGATCTTCAACCACATGAACAAGGTACGTATTCATTTACACATTAAATTTACTTGTTAATAAAGAATGTCACTTATCTGTGTGCCTATTTATATTTATTTTTAATAAAAAATTAAAAAATATTTGTTGTCACACAGTTTTTTATTTTTAACACATAAACTATCAATTCATTTTTTATTTTTTTTTATCCAAACATTATTTTTATTTTTTTTATTTTTGTGCTTATTGCAATTAAATTTGAAAGGTATTTTAATATGATACTTCTTTGAATTTCTAACAGGAAAACGTGGAGAGAATACATTTGAGAAAATGTGTTATTTGCTGGAAAATATAAACAGTAATGTTAGTTTTGAAAGACTCAATGCTTCACCATTTTAGAAAAAATAAAGTACATAATCAAAAAATCAAGACTGTTAACAAGAATTCTCGAAAACCAAAAAGAACAACGTGCTATGATGTTCAAAGAAAGAAGGGGGAGGGAAGGGCATTTTATTCTGGTGTTAAAACATGTGGTGGACCATTTTATCATCCACATTAATTTCTTATGTTTGTTTTATTTCTTTATTGTTTGAAAGTTAATAAAAATAATGTTTACAATTGTTCTCTTTTTTTTCTTGAGTTATACACCATGCAACATATTACATATTTTTTCTCACATGTATTAAAGGGACATGTACATTTGATTTATGATTTCAGATATTTTAATAATCTGAGCCATTCATATAGATTATCAGTAGGGGATGTTCACAAGTATGATTATTTAATTAATGAACATGTATGTATATATCATTATAAAGTCATATTCTTACTTATATTATTTTATAATACACATATTTGTCTGAATATTTGTGTGCACTGTCCCTTTAATATTTGTTAAACAAAACATTCTTCCAAATATTTTACAATGAGTCTATTCATTTTTTTTTTAAATTACAATGTTTAACTCAAAGAATAATAATATACACATATTACATTTATTTTATTTTTTTCGATATTTTCTTTTTGGTTTCTTACTAGCATCATAATTCTGATTTGCTTTTCTTTTTCCATCAGAAATTATAACATCGGAATTTATTCCATCAATATATGGATTACCTAAATTTGTTGGTTCTGTTACAAATGAATTGTAATTTTTTGCATTTTCTGACGAACTAACATTTAAATTTAACCCCTTAATGACAATTGACGTACCAGGTACGTCCTGCAAAAACTTTCAGTTAGTGACAATGGACGTACCTGGTACGTCAGTTGTCTAAGAGAGTGCTGGAAGCGATCGCAATCGCTTCCAGCAGCTCTCAGGGTATTGCAGTGATGCCTCGATATTGAGGCATCCTGCAATACCTTTTAAAAAGCATCCGATGCAGAGAGAGCCACTCTGTGGCCCTCTCTGCACCGGTAGCGATGGTGCCGTTGGTGGGTGGGAGCTTACAAGGGAGGCGGGTGATCGGCCCATCGCTCCCCGGCATCCGGTTCCTTCAAGTGCTTTGTGCACGCCGGATGCTGGGAGCGTGCAAAGGGGGGGCCTGCGGGCGCGCGCGCGTGCATGTGTGTGTGCGCACGCGCACGCGCAGCAACCACTACCACCAATGATCATCAAAGAGAGAGGGGGGCAGAAAACGTTTTTCTTTTAAAAAAAAAAATAGGATCTGCTAGGGTAGGGGGATGGGGTTAGGTGGGGGGGGGGAAGCTACACTACAGAAAACCGCTGTTTAAGGAAAAAAAAAATAAAAAACCCAACCTTTCTTTTTTGGGGAAAACTGGGTACTGGCAGACAGCTGCCAGTACCCAAGATGGTGGCAAATAGGTAGGTTGGGAGGGTTAGAGAGCTGTTTGGGGGGGATCAGGGAAGTTGGGGGCTAAGGCAGGGGTCCATCACAGATGAATAATTAAAAAAAAATTAAAAAAATAAAAAACACCTTTTATTTTAGTACTGGCAGACTTTCTGCCAGTACTTAAGATGGCGGGAACAATTGTGGGGTGGGGGAGGGAAGAGAGCTGTTTGGGAGGGATCAGGGGGTGGGATGTGTCAGGTGGGAGGCTGATCTCTACACTAAAGCTAAAATTAACCCTGCAAGCTCTCTACAAGCTACCTAATTAACCCCTTAACTGCTGGGCATAATACAAGTGTGGTGCGCAGCAGCATTTAGTGGCCTCCTAATTGCCAAAAAGCAACGCCAAAGCAATATATGTCTGCTATTTATGAACAAAGGAGATCCCAGAGAAGCATTTACAACCATTTGTGACATAATTGCACAAGCTGTTTGTAAATAATTTCATTGAGAAACCTAAAATTGTGAAAAATTTTACTTTTTTTTTTTATTTGCTCGCCTTTGGCGGTGAAATGGTGGCATGAAATGTACCAAAATGGGCCTAGGTCAATACTTTGGGTTGTCTACTACACTACACTAAAGCTAAAATTAACCCTTCAAGGTCTCTACAAGCTATCTAATTAACCCCTTCACTGCTGGGCATAATACACGTGTGGTGCACAGCGGCATTTAGTGGCCTTCTAATTACCAAAAAGCAATGCCAAAGCCATATATGTCTGCTATTTCTGAACAAAGAGGATCCCAGAGAAGCATTTAAAACCATTTGTGCCATAATTGCACAAACTGTTTGTAAATAATTTCAGTGAGAAACCTAAAGTTTGTGACAAAATTTGTGAAAAAGTGAACGATTTTTTTTTATTTGCTCGCATTTGGCAGTGAAATGGTGGCATGAAATATACCAAAATGGGCATAAATCAATACTTTGGGTTGTCTTCTAAAAAAATATATATACATGTCAAGGGATATTCAGAGATTCCGGACAGATATCAGTGTTCCAATGTAACTAGCGCTAATTTTGAAAAAAAGTGGTTTGGAAATAGCAAAGTGCTACTTGTATTTATTGCCCTATAACTTGCAAAAAAAGCAAAGATCATGTTAACATTGGGTATTTCTAAACTCAGGACAAAATTTAGAAACTATTTAGCATGGGTGTTTTTTGGTGGTCGTAGATGTGTAACAGATTTTTGGGGTCAAAGTTAAAAAAAGTGTTTTTTTTTCATATTTTATAATTTTTTTTATAGTAAATTATAAGATATAATGAAAATATTGGTATCTTTAGAAAGTCCATTTAATGGCGAGAAAAACGGTATATAATATGTGTGGGTACAGTAAATGAGTAAGAGGAAAATTACAGCTAAACACAAACACTGCAGAAATGTAAAATAGCCATTGTCATTAAGGGTAAGAAAATTGAAAAATGGTCCGGTCATTAAGGTGTTAAAGGAGTATAGTACAATCATTTTTTTTGACATTTTGTTTTTGTGCCACTAAAAAAGATTTTTATTTTTGATTATTTTTTTGATTTCACATACATATTTTGAATTACATTATCCATAAATATATTCAAAATTGCCTGTTCTTACACCAATATTAGTAAGTCCAGGAACTCCAGAAAACATTGAAGCTATGATTAATTCTCTAATTATTTTTTTCAGAATCAGAGTAAGTGATTGGTACATATGTTCCACCACCTGTGTTTTTTCTTTTAGTTTTTTCTTTTCCCATTTTTGTTTTAACTTTAATTTTTAAATCAGAGTATCTTTTTTTGCATTTGGACACTGATCTGGACCTAACACCTACAGCTGATACAGATTTTGCAATTTTTTCCCATATCAAATTTTTTTCAAAATTTGAAGTTTTTGCAGACATGGATCCAAACAGTTTATCAAAATACATTTTCATTTGCTGTGCTAATACAACATTTTCCTCTTCTGTTTCTACCAGACTCACTATTATTTTTGGATGATACTTAAGTTGGTAGAACCTATGAATAAAATATTTAAACAATATTTTTTAAAATATTATATGCATTAAATGTGTCATATATTTCTTTAAAAAATAAAAATGTAAAATAACATGTACAATAAATATATAATATGGTGGATTATATTTACTTACCATTATTGTTAATATTTTCAGAATTTATATACACTTGTTTTGCTTTCTAAAATGCAAATTGTATTTTCAGTTTCCTTAGGAAAGCAGCAGAGAAGATTTTGCACCATAAAAAGGGTACTTTTGGGGGTGGAGCTAACCGCCAAGGAGACAAGACGCATATGACAATAGCTCCTGTCTTTGCCTTCTGTTTTTTAGGGGTTAATCTTACCCTAGGAGCTCATACATACTGGGGATGTGATTTACCCCTAACTGAGACCCTGCTATACGAGGTGGAGCAAGATTGAGGATCTAGGAGCACTTCCCCAGTTTTCTACCTGATCCACAAGATGTGGCCTAGCCATGAGGCGGTGTAATATGGAGGTCTCTCGCATGGCTATATTGGCCCTTTTTGAGGAGTACCACTGCAATCTACTATGCAGACTGGACCGGCTAATATTGATTAGCAGACGGTTGGGCATGGAGGGAGATAGGCCTCCTGTGATTCCCAATATCGGTGAGGGCCCTACCCAAGAGAATACCCCCAGCCACTATGCGGTAGAGATGGAGTTACCCGGGCTCCAAAGAGTGGTTGGTGTGAGACCGAATGCATGTGAGCCTTCCCTGCTCCCCTTAGCCCTCTCCCGAGAAGCTACTGCGGATGCTCTTGATGTCGGAGGCAGCCCGAGAGTGGAGATAGCAACTGGGGAAAATATACATGCTCAGCCTGGCCTGATGCCGCTGCAATGCTTCTCACCTAATACTAGCGCTGCCTGGTCCCTATACAGGGGTGAGGTCATCTGGCTGGATGCGGGGACTTGCCTTCACGACCCATCTGTATTACATGCCAACCAGCTTCCCCAGGACGTACCCGTCCTCCCAGCTGTTCAGGCGGGAATCAAAAGCTGGCGAGTAGGAGTGGGTTAGTTTGAGCAATTTACCCTGGGACCCAGATCATCCATCTACCCGGTCCTTTCAGATATGTATACCTTGCTACAATTTTGGCTACCGCTATGTACAATATTAATTGACTCAAGAAAAAGAATTGTTTTTCACTCTTAGGGTTGTCTTTTCTACCTGGCAATCTGAAGCAGCATAAGAGAGACCTCCTATTTTAAGTACTATATACGTTTTCCACTACCTATCTTATGCTAAGAGACCATATATGCATAAACTTACTGTCACTATGCCTCTTAAGTGGGTAATACATGCTATAGCCCATCTATTTTATCTTTAAACGCACGCAGCTGGACACATAACTTGCAAATGTCTTGTAAAAGTTTATTTATCTAACAATGTCTGTATCTTGAGTATTATACTGTTTGATGCTGGGAAGTCCTGTTCTTTTGAAACTATATGGTAGTGGGGAAAGGGGCATTTTATATTATGCTTGTTGCGCAAACTAAGCCCGACTTACCTATATGCAGACATGTACTGAAACCTTCCTGCTTCTCTTTTAAAAGTGGCATCCTAGAAATAGTTGGATGTATTGTTTTAGTGATTGTAGGTATGCTGGGTATTGAAGAGGCAAGGGAGACAGATAAGGGTGACACTGGTTGGGTACACTCACACCTGCGCATATACTTAGTGGGTTGGTGAGTCTGATATGCTCTGGGGGTGCTCAGGTCTGCTATATATCTCATCATACTTTTGTTAAGCCATTTAGTGAGAGCTGTGGCTCCTTCCATGGATTGGGGCCCACATTTTACTTGTCCATTAGCTCTGTTGGCTCCTAAATTTTCTCCTATTAAGTGTTAACAGAGGAATGTATGTCAGTCTGTGGGCTGCCTCTCTTGAAGTATACACTGAATACTTGAGGTACTCATCTACCCCTATCAGGAATAAAACACCCACTTCTATATTTTTTACTGAGCCCTTACGCATTTCATTAGTATCTCATTTCTAATGCAGCTTCCAATTATTGCCCTATCCCACTCTCTCAAATTTTATTAAAGATTAAGTATACAGACATTCATAGTCCCAGTGCGGTAACGATTAAATACAATACTCCTTACATCTCCCCCCATATACTCCCTTTTGGCAGAGTTAAGCAGCCTCTGCCCTGTCCAGAGAGTCTTGGTTGCTCTCTGGGCCCTAACATGGATAAATTAACTGTGTTTACATATGCACTGTCTGCTACATATAGTTTACCAGTTGTGGTATTTCTCCCTTACTTATACCTTAATCTAAAGTTTGTCTAAGTTGAGATTGTTCTTTAGTTTTCTCTATATGACTTAAATTGAAACTGTTATTACATATGCCCTCTCCTAATCAACGGAGTAATTGAACCCACTTGTGGATCAGGTAACCTGTGTTGGCACATTACTTAATTCTATCTAAACTGATAATTTTGTTAATATCTATGCTACTGCAAATGTTGTAAGGTAATACCAGCTAGATTTACCCTGGCAGCGGGAGATTCTTATGGCACAGCATATGTCTCAGCCTACCGTGGCAGATGGTGACTGTCACTGACACAAATGAATTCCGGTGCCTTCCCTGTACTCTACTTTTTGAAATTACATGCAGAATCTAAAGCTTGCCTCTACTCCAAACACACTGAAACTGGTCTTTTACCGTCAGCTCCGCCCACAAGCCCTCATTGGTTCACTACTGTGTCTGGTCCCTCGAGTGGACCTGTATGTTTGGAGGGCGCTATTAACTTATTAAAAAATGAGGTACCTGGATTAGCATGTCAGGTTGGATACTTACGTGTTTTGCACTGTTATTTCTCTTTTATGACATCGGAAAATTGTAACCTGTCTGAACTGACTTTTATAATGTCGAATTACGTAACGATTGCAGTTACGAATATTCACAAATAACTTTACAATGTTTATATCGAAATAGTGAAGGATGATTGCGTATGTTTTCACCTTAAAAATTTATTAAAAGCTGCGCAATGATAAAAAATGACGTGATCAAAGAGCGTCAGAATAAGCAATTGCTAAACTATAAATATTTTGATGTAATTTTAAAAAAAGTGCGGGAAATTTTATTTACTAAGTAAGTTTACAAAATAATTTCGAAAAATAAAATTTAGAAATTTTCAAAAAAATATTATTTAGAATTCGATTTTGAATTTATATTTCCAGATGGCAGAGTATATATATTATGCACTATATCAACATAGAAGAATTCAAAGGAGAAGAAGGAGGTTTATAAAACATCATACAAATATAATAGATATATTGAATGCAAATGATGATGAACAATCTCAAGGGTTAATTTCTGAACCAACAACCACAATGACACACAGGGTATACAGGCCCAAAACATATAGACAAAGACAGTTTTTAAGTGACATACCTGATGATATTGTATTTCAAAGATTTAGATTTAACAATAACAAATCAGTTATAATTACCCTTTACAAATTATTTAAAGATGATTTGGATCCTAGAACAAGAGGAAATAGAGCAATACCAGGAATTGTTAAATTATTGACCACACTTCATTTTTTGGGAACAGGTTCTTTTCAACCTCACACCACTTCAATTACAGGTATGTCACAAAGTGCATTTTCAAGATTTCTTAATCAGGTAATTAATGTTTTCAACGAGAATATCAACAGATTTATACAATTTCCAATTACTGAACATGAGAAAAATATAATTAAGGAATATTTCTATGAGCATTATGGAATACCAAATACTCTAGGATTTATTGACTGCACACACATACAAACGTGTGCACCAATTAATCATCCAGAAAAATATTTTAACAGAAAGGGGTGGCACTCTCTAAACACTCAAGTAGTATGTGACCACAAATACAAAATTATTTCTCTGTTGTCAGCTTTTCCAGGGAGTGCACATGATTTTTATATTCTGAAGCAATCACTCCTTTATGAAGATATGAATGCAGGAATTTGTGGAAATGGTTTGATACTTGGTAAGTTATGTACTAAGATGTTTAATTGTCTAATACATACCATAAATTATTTGTAATACTTACCATAAATCATACATCCAACAGGAGATGCAGGATACCCATGTTACAAATGGTTAATCACACCTGTCTGCAAACCAGCAAACAGAAAAGAAATGTAGTTTAATGACGCACACTCAAAAGCAAGATCAGCTATTGAACGCACATTTGGACTTCTTAAGTGTAGATTCCGTTGTATAGATAAAACTGGAGGAGCATTGAAATATCAACCAATAAAGGCTGAAGACATAATGACTTTGTGTTGTATGCTTCATAATTTAGCAATTGAAAATAATCTAGATATCATTGTAGATTATGATAATGAACATGAAATAATTCAAAACAAATTTTCTTCACAGGACCCTGCTGTAAACACATGATTAATAATTATTTTTGATTTAACATTTTATAATTACATTGCATTGCTTTATTTATGAATACAATTGTATTATTTATTTTTTTATTTCAAAATAAACTGAAGTCAGAAATAATACATTAGTTTTGACATGTATTATTTATAATATACACATTGTAAGTTCTAAGTTCAAGGTTGATAATAAAATTGATCAATAAACACTTGTGAAAGAAATTACGAATACAGAATTACACATACGAAGTGGGTATTTAACATTACATAAACCAAAAAAAACATTTGCAACGTATGGTGACTGAAGAAAACATGCCCATTTCGAATAAATACACGCAATAAAATTCGAACACCTTCAATCATTATGATTTTATATTCGCACGCCAGTGCAAGCATCTTTACATCATATCATTTGTAAAATGAGCTTTCTATCATCGACCCCTAAGTATTTTATGCAAGCTACATTTGTCTAGATAGTGAAACTTAACTTAAACAAAGATATGTCTTTCTTTGATTTTCAAATTTATAAACTTATAGTTATTGTTTGCTTTGTAGGAGCTGATTATAGCACTAGAGAGAGTTCAGCTACTAAGTTTAGTCTCATTGCTCTCTTACCCATGGCCTCTGTTGAAACACAGTGTTGTTAACGTTCAGTGCATCAGTAAGGGCTTCTAGTGAGCTGAGTCTCTCTGCCATTGATTCCAGTTTGTTACAATTAAAAATCAACAGCACTCTACCCGAGACTGAGAAGATGTGTGCTAGGACAAGAAACGGTTTGCTGTTTGCTACACTTGGCTTCAATGGAGGAATTTACCTATGCCCAATGCTGTCTATAGTGTTTGTAAGAAACTGAACAAGGAGCTGGAGAGAGCAGTCATGGACTCAGGGAGATTTGTGGTTTGGCACGATGGACTGAAGGCTGGTAAGAAACATATTTATCGGCAAGATTACATACATCTCTCTAACTAGGGTTAGGTATTTTTTTGGCAGACATCAAGGTGGCCTTGTTAGCTCCGATTTAGTTAGGAGGTGGCAAGAGTCCCCCTTACTTTAAGTAAGGATGTCTCTTGTTGGTAGCTGTATGGAGTTTTGTAAGAGCTTTAGATGCCGCCACCAACTGTATGACTTAGTGAAAAGTCATTCGCCTAGATTTAGAGTTCAGCGTTAGCCGTCAAAACCAGCGTTAAGGGGTCCTAACGCTGCTTTTTACCGCCCGCTGGTATTTAGAGTCAGTCAGGAAAGGGTCTAACGCTCACTTTCCAGCCGCAAATTTTCCATACCACAGATCCCCTTACGCCAATTGCGTATCCTATCTTTTCAGTGGAATCTTCCTAACGCTGGTATTTAGAGTCTTGGCTGAAGTGAGCGGTAGACCCTCTACCGACAAGACTCCAGCCGCAGAAAAAAGTCAGGAGTTTAGAGCTTTATGGGCTAACGCCGGTTTATAAAGCTCTTAACTACTGTGCTCTAAAGTACACTAACACCCATAAACTACATATGTACCCCTAAACCGAGGTCCCCCCACATCGCCGCCACTCTAATAAATTTTTTTAACCTCTAATCTGCTGACCGGACACCGCCGCCACCTACATTATCCCTATAAACCCCTAATCTGCTGCCCCTAACACTGCTGACACCTAAATAATATTTATTAACCCCTAATCTGCCCCCCAAATGTCGCCGCTACCTTACTACACTTATTAACCCCTAATCTGCCCGACTTACCTATATGCAGACATGTACTGAAACCTTCCTGCTTCTCTTTTAAAAGTGGCATCCTAGAAATAGTTGGATGTATTGTTTTAGTGATTGTAGGTATGCTGGGTATTGAAGAGGCAAGGGAGACAGATAAGGGTGACACTGGTTGGGTACATTCACACCTGCGCATATACTTAGTGGGTTGGTGAGTCTGATATGCTCTGGGGGTGCTCAGGTCTGCTATATATCTCATCATACTTTTGTTAAGCCATTTAGTGAGAGCTGTGGCTCCTTCCATGGATTGGGGCCCACATTTTACTTGTCCATTAGCTCTGTTGGCTCCTAAATTTTCTCCTATTAAGTGTTAACAGAGGAATGTATGTCAGTCTGTGGGCTGCCTCTCTTGAATTATACACTGAATACTTGAGGTACTCACCTACCCCTATCAGGAATAAAACACCCACTTCTATATTTTTTACTGAGCCCTTACGCATCTCATTAGTATCTCATTTCTAATGCAGCTTCCAATTATTGCCCTATCCCACTCTCTCAAATTTTATTAAAGATTAAGTATACAGACATTCATAGTCCCAGTGCGGTAACAATTAAATACAATACTCCTTAAATCTTTCCCCATATACTCCCTTTTGGCAGAGTTAAGCAGCCTCTGCCCTGTCCAGAGAGTCTTGGTTGCTCTCTGGGCCCTAACATGGATAAATTAACTGTGTTTACATATGCACTGTCTGCTACATATAGTTTACCAGTTGTGGTATTTCTCCCTTACTTATACCTTAATCTAAAGTTTGTCTAAGTTGAGATTGTTCTTTAGTTTTCTCTATATGACTTAAATTGAAACTGTTATTACATATGCCCTCTCCTAATCAACAGAGTAATTGAACCCACCTGTGGATCAGGTAACCTGTGTTGGCACATTACTTAATTCTATCTAAACTGATAATTTTGTTAATATCTATGCTACTGCAAATGTTGTAAGGTAATACCAACTAGATTTACCCTGGCAGCGGGAGATTCTTATGGCACAGCATATGTCTCAGCCTACCGTGGCAGATGGTGACTGTCACTGACACAAATGAATTCCGGTGCCTTCCCTGTACTCTACTTTTTGAAATTACATGCAGAATCTAAAGCTTGCCTCTACCCCAAATACACTGAAACTGGTCTTTTACCGTCAGCTCCGCCCACAAGCCCTCATTGGTTCACTACTGTGTCTGGTCCCTTGAGTGGACCTGTATGTTTGGAGGGCGCTATTAACTTATTAAAAAATGAGGTACCTGGATTAGCATGTCAGGTTGGATACTTATGTGTTGATGTCGATATAGAATGTTTTGCACTGTTATTTCTCTTTTATGACATCGGAAAATAGTAACCTGTCTGAACTGACTGTTTGTATGTGTTATTCTTTCCTCAACAAAAATAAAAAGTTAAAAAAAAGGGTACTTGGGGGGTGGAGTCCGGAGCCCATGAGAGCAGTCGCATAATCTTGCTGCTCTGGTCCTAGCTATACAGTTTATACCTTTTTATACCGTTTCTAATAGAGTTGAATCCTGAGGTTGAATCCTGAGAAATCCTCTGAACACACCTTGGACCCTTATCTAAGAGTTGGTGAAAGCCAAATTTAATCTCAGGGGCTACTCTTTTGAGCTAGGACTGGGGGTTGTTCTGAATCTACACAAGCGGCGGTCATCTTTCCACCCTTGTGGCTACAGATTATCACAAATCTACCCGGACTTCCAAGACATATAGAGGACTTTTACCATTATTTAGACCCCCCGGCGGGTACTCTTTGCAGACCTGTCGTTAAGGAGCAGTGCTACCTCACTAGTCACTGCAATGACACCGTGAGTATAACCCATTTAAAATCTGATGCACTCCACGGCCTCTTTATACCTCAGACTGCACAACACTGCGGGCTTAATGTGATTTATAAATGCTCACTATGGAGGCTGCTAAAGTCATTCTTGAAGACATACAGAGCCTGCTAGAGGGATACCTAATTACTTTGGATACAACACCGCATAGAGAATCTAATAGCAGCGGAGATCGTGCTGCGGAACAACCTACCACAGCAAAGCTATTTAAATATCATGAGAAAAGTGGGGGCGCTTTGAGGCCCGTGTGCCCATCACTTGCCTACTGCAGACCCTTGACAACTTATGGTGTTGGCTCAGAGGACTCGGAGATAGGGTGTAGCGGTGCAGCGACTGAGGGTGTGGTAACTGATTCGGGACTTAGTGTACCTTTAACAGGCGCAAGAAATATTGCAGATGCGGATCACTCTCTCCTCACACTGTCTAACGACCTCACGCCACTTCGAGCTGCAGGCACCTTCTCTGAAGTCTTTTCTGAGAACTTTAGTGGCGCTTCACCGCAACTAACAGCCTCACTGAGTTATAACCCCCCACAGCCTGGATGTCACTCTGTGGTGGCCGCATCTTCGATCCTGATATTGACTATTGATGTGATAATGTGGAGGTGAGCAGTGAGTACAGCCTGTAAGGCCCTGGCCTATTGCAATTTCACTAAGCGGGGAATCGCAAGGGTGAAGTCTGGAGTGGGGTAAACGTTGCTTCATTTGTGGACTGATATTGAACACCCAGTCTGCCCCAATGCTATGGACATGTTGATTTTAGCAGATGTTACCCTGAGTTCTGTTGATTTATGTTACCCCCATTGACAGTTTATAATATTTTTTTATTTTTTTTTATGCGTTTGACATTGATATACTGTTTATTGAAACTTCCTTGGTATCTAGGATTAGTTTAATTGATATTCTCTCTCAACCTAGGTTATGCCTTACTTGCTGCCATTGTTAGTGAGTGAACATAGTTAAATGTACATATTCCCAGACTGTTGAAATGCCCTCAGGAGTCATGACCACTAAGTCCAACTATGGATAGATAATTACACATACCCCGTGCTAATCTGAGATCATGTTAACATTACATGAAAGTTGTTGCTTTATTTCTGCCAGCGGCCGAGGCGGAAACTTTAGTTAACACCTCACTAGTTAATCCCATGATCTCATGATCCTGCAGTACTTTAGATCTTTACTCATATTTGTTAAGCTAGGTTGTATTCCAATAGCAGGAATGACATATACATATACTATTGCCTTTGAATGTCTACTGTTGACTCCGTATGCTTTGTGTGCTCCTATTGTATGGCTTTAGGCTCATGCCCTAGTTATTGAGAGAGATATTTATTTGACACATGAACTTCCTAGACCCCTCTCAAATCCAAGCCCCCACCCCTATCTGAGAGGCTAAACCATACTTTTGACTGAAATATTTTCAGACTGCTCTAATACATCCTTCTTTGCCCCAAGCATTGAAAGGTAACTAACATTATGTGATACTGGTGTATTAGCTCTTCCTTGGCAATATTGGGCAAACTACATATGAACCCCTATCACTATATTCCTATCCAGTATAGACCTTGTAGTTATTGGCAGTAGGTACTTGTAATGATGTACGCACTGGAATTGGTTATTATTACGTTATTCTTTCACACCCTCAGTTTAGCATAAGAAGTATCTGGATCTTTCCCCAACATAGCCTATTCAAGAAACTATGTCTTTATGATTACCTCTATGAATGATAGCATTAAGCTTGAGAAATGCAGTGGTAACCTGTTTTATTTTGTAATGTATTTAAGCCCCCAATAGTATCCTGATCTTAGGGTCGGGCCTTTGTGAGTATGTTAGCTTTACTGTTGTGCAGTTCACTTATTTCTTCCTAGCACATTTTGGTCTTGGAGTTCCAAGAGTTTTCTCCTACAAATACAAATGTATACGTGCATTTTCCCTTTTTATCTCGTGTGCCTTCTTCGCAGGTATTAAATCTTATATAGGGCCCAATAGTGACCCCCCATGTTCGTTAGAAGGCTTTACTATAGCATATGTGAGATTTTACTAAAAAAATTTAAAAAAAGAGGTTCTCATTTAAAGACCCAAGAGCGGTCTTTCATATTTGAAATAGCCCCCTATATATAGTTATATATCTCTGGCTGAGGTCCAAGAGTGGCCTCTTTAATCATCTAGGGAGCATACAGAACATTAGGCATTATACCTCCATGCCATTCCTTTGAATTTTCTTTTCAGACATGCACTATGTTTCTATTCAGATCTGTGTTACAATCTACCTGTATTATATTGTTGTTGCGTTTTGTTTATTATATTTTATGTATGCCTTATCCAGAACCTCAATAAAAATTATAAAAAAAAAAAAGGGTACTTTTATAATGTCGAATTACGTAACGATTGCAGTTACGAATATTCACAAATAACTTTAAAATGTTTATATCGAAATAGTGAAGGATGATTGCGTATGTTTTCTCCTTAAAAATTTATTAAAAGCTGCGCAATGATAAAAAATGACGTGATCAAAGAGCGTCAGAATAAGCAATTGCTAAACTATAAATATTTTGACGTAATTTTAAAAAAAGTGCGGGAAATTTTATTTACTAAGTAAGTTTACAAAATAATTTCGAAAAATAAAATTTAGGAATTTTCAAAAAAATATTATTTAGAATTCGATTTTGAATTTATATTTCCAGATGGCAGAGTATATATATTATGCACTATATCAACATAGAAGAATTCAAAGGAGAAGAAGGAGGTTTATAAAACATCATACAAATATAATAGATATATTGAATGCAAATGATGATGAACAATCTCAAGGGTTAATTTCTGAACCAACAACCACAATGACACACAGGGTATACAGGCCCAAAACATATAGACAAAGACAGTTTTTAAGTGACATACCTGATGATATTGTATTTCAAAGATTTAGATTTAACAATAACAAATCAGTTATAATTACCCTTTACAAATTATTTAAAGATGATTTGGATCCTAGAACAAGAGGAAATAGAGCAATACAAGGAATTGTTAAATTATTGACCACACTTTATTTTTTGGGAACAGGTTCTTTTCAACCTCACACCACTTCAATTACAGGTATGTCACAAAGTGCATTTTCAAGATTTCTTAATCAGGTAATTAATGTTTTCAACGAGAATATCGACAGATTTATACAATTTCCAATTACTGAACATGAGAAAAATATAATTAAGGAATATTTCTATGAGCATTATGGAATACCAAATACTCTAGGATTTATTGACTGCACACACATACAAACGTGTGCACCAATTAATCATCCAGAAAAATATTTTAACAGAAAGGGGTGGCACTCTCTAAACACTCAAGTAGTATGTGACCACAAATACAAAATTATTTCTCTGTTGTCAGCTTTTCCAGGGAGTGCACATGATTCTTATATTCTGAAGCAATCACTCCTTTATGAAGATATGAATGCAGGAATTTGTGGAAATGGTTTGATACTTGGTAAGTTATGTACTAAGATGTTTAATTGTCTAATACATACCATAAATTATTTGTAATGCTTACCATAAATCATACATCCAACAGGAGATGCAGGATACCCATGTTACAAATGGTTAATCACACCTGTCTCCAAACCAGCAAACAGAAAAGAAATGTAGTTTAATGACGCACACTCAAAAGCAAGATCAGCTATTGAACGCACATTTGGACTTCTTAAGTGTAGATTCCGTTGTATAGATAAAACTGGAGGAGCATTGAAATATCAACCAATAAAGGCTGAAGACATAATGACTTTGTGTTGTATGCTTCATAATTTAGCAATTGAAAATAATCTAGATATCATTGTAGATTATGATAATGAACATGAAATAATTCAAAACAAATTTTATTCACAGGACCCTGCTGCAAACACATGATTAATAATTATTTTTGATTTAACATTTTATAATTACATTGCATTGCTTTATTTATGAATACAATTGTATTATTTTTTTTTTATTTCAAAATAAACTGAAGTCAGAAATAATACATTAGTTTTGACATGTATTATTTATAATATACACATTGTAATTTCTAAGTTCAAGGTTGATAATAAAATTGATCAATAAACACTTGTGAAAGAAATTACGAATACAGAATTACACATACGAAGTGGGTATTTAACATTACACAAACAAAAAAAAACATTTGCAACGTATGGTGACTGAAGAAAACACGCCCATTTCGAATACATACACGCGATAAAATTCGAACACCTTCAATCATTATGATTTTATATTCGCACGCCAGTGCAAGCATCTTTACATCATATCATTTGTAAAATGAGCTTTCTATCATCGACCCCTAAGTATTTTATGCAAGCTACATTTGTCTAGATAGTGAAACTTAACTTAAACAAAGATATGTCTTTCTTTGATTTTCAAATTTATAAACTTATAGTTATTGTTTGCTTTGTAGGAGCTGATTATAGCACTAGAGAGAGTTCAGCTACTAAGTTTAGTCTCATTGCTCTCTTACCCATGGCCTCTGTTGAAAAACAGTGTTGTTAACGTTCAGTGCATCAGTAAGGGCTTCTAGTGAGCTGAGTCTCTCTGCCATTGATTCCAGTTTGTTACAATTAAAAATCAACAGCACTCTACCCGAGACTGAGAAGATGTGTGCTAGGACAAGAAACGGTTTGCTGTTTGCTACACTTGGCTTCAATGGAGGAATTTACCTATGCCCAATGCTGTCTATAGTGTTTGTAAGAAACTGAACAAGGAGCTGGAGAGAGCAGTCATGGACTCAGGGAGATTTGTGGTTTGGCACGATGGACTGAAGGCTGGTAAGAAACATATTTATTGGCAAGATTACATACATCTCTCTAACAAGGGTTAGGTATTTTTTTGGCAGACATCAAAGTGGCCTTGTTAGCTCTGATTTAGTTAGGTGGTGGCAAGAGTCCCCCTTACTTTAAGTAAGGATGTCTCTTGTTGGTAGCTGTATGGAGTTTTGTAAGAGCTTTAGATGCCGCCACCAACTGTATGACTTAGTGAAAAGTCATTCGCCTAGATTTAGAGTTCAGCGTTAGCCGTCAAAACCAGCGTTAAGGGGTCCTAACGCTGCTTTTTACCACCCGCTGGTATTTAGAGTCAGTCAGGAAAGGGTCTAACGCTCACTTTCCAGCCGCAAATTTTCCATACCGCAGATCCCCTTACGCCAATTGCGTATCCTATCTTTTCAGTGGGATCTTCCTAACGCTGGTATTTAGAGTCTTGGCTGAAGTGAGCGGTAGACCCTCTACCGACAAGACTCCAGCCACAGAAAAAATCAGGAGTTAAGAGCTTTATGGTCTAATGCCGGTTTATAAAGCTCTTAACTACTATGCTCTAAAGTACACTAACACCCATAAACTACATATTTACCCCTAAACCGAGGTCCCCCCACATCGCCGCCACTCTAATAAATTTTTTTAACCTCTAATCTGCTGACCGGACACCGCCGCCACCTACATTATCCCTATAAACCCCTAATTTGCTGCCCCTAACACCGCCGACACCTACATAATATTTATTAACCCCTAATCTGCCCCCCAAATGTCGCCGCTACCTTACTACACTTATTAACCCCTATTCTTCTGACCAGACCTCGCTGCTACTCTAATAAATGTATTAACCCCTAAACCGCCTCACTCCCGCCTCGCATACCCTATAATAATTTTTATTAACCCCTAATCTGCCCTCCCTAACATCTGTGACACCTAACTTCAAGTATAAACCCCTAATCTGCCAACCGGACTTCGCCGCTACTCTAATAAATGTATTAACCCCTAAAGCTAAGTCTAACCCTAACCCTAACACCCCCCTAAGTTAAATATAATTTTATTCTAACTAAATAAATTATTTCTTATTAAAAATATTAATCCTATTTAAAGCTAAATACTTACCTGTAAAATAAACCCTAATATAGCTACAATATAAATAATAATTACATTGTAGCTATTTTAGGATTTATATTTATTTTACAGGCAACTTTGTATTTATTTTAACCAGGTACAATAGCTATTAAATAGTTATTTACTATTTAATAGCTACCTAGTTAAAATAATTACAAAATTACCTGTAAAATAAATCCTAACCTAAGTTACAATTAAACCTAACACTACACTATCAATAATTAAATTAACTAAACTACCTACAATTACCTACAATTAAATCAAATAAACTAAATTACAAAAAAAACCCACTAAATTACAAAAAATAAAAAAAGATTACAAGAATTTTAAACTAATTACACCTACTCTAAGCCCCCTAAAAAAATAACAAATCCTCCCAAAATAAAAAAATGCCCTACCCTATTCTAAAATAAAAAGTTTGCAGCTCTATTACTTTACCAGCCCTTAAAAGGGCTTTTTTTGGGGCATGCCCCAAAGAAATCAGCTCTTTTGCCTGTAAAAAAAACATACAATACCCCCCCAACATTACAACCCACCACCCACATACCCCTAATCTAACCCACCCAAACCCCCCTTAAAAAACCTAACATTAAGCCCCTGAAGATCTTCCTACCTTTTCTTCTCCCAGCCGGGTACCATCTGATCCGTCCAGAGGAGGGTCAGAAGTCTTCATCCTGAAGAGGTCCTCCAGAGGGTCGGAAGTCTTCATCCAGACGGCATCTTCTATCTTCTTCCATCTGGAGCGGAGCGGGTCCATCTTGAAGCAGCCAGCGTGGATCCATCCTCTTCTAACGACGTCCTAACAGCGAATGAATCCAAGATGGCATCCCTCGAATTCCGATTGGCTGATAGGATTCTATCAGCCAATCGGAATTAAGGTAGGAAAAATATGATTTGTTGATTGAATTAGCCAATCAGATTCAAGTTCAATCCAATTGGCTGATCCAATCAGCCAATCAGATTGAGATTGCATTCTATTGGCTGATCGGAACAGCCAATAGAATGCGAGCTCAATCTGATTGGCTGATTGGATCAGCAAATCGGATTAAACTTGAATCTGATTGGATGAAGACTTCCGACCCTCTGGAGGACCTCTTCCGGCCAGATAGGATGAAGACTTCGGACCCTCTGGAGAACCTCTTCTGGCTGGATAGGATGAAGACTTCAGACCGTCTTCTGGACGGATCGGATAGTACCAGGCTGGATGAAGACAAGGTAGGAATATCTTCAGGGGCTTAGTGTTAGGTTTTTTAAGGGGGGTTTGGGTGGGTTAGATTAGGGGTATGTGGGTGGTGGGTTGTAATGTTGGGGGGTATTGTATGTTTTTTTACAGGCAAAAGAGCTGATTTCTTTGGGGCATGCCCCACAAAAAGTCCTTTTAAGGGCAGGTAAGGTAATAGAGCTGTTCACTTTTTATTTTAGAATAGGGTAGGGCATTTTTTTATTTTGGGGGGCTTTGTTATTTTTTTAGGGGGCTTAGAGTAGGTGTAATTAGTTTAAAATTCTTGTAATCTTTTTTTATTTTTTGTAATTTAGTGTTTGGTTTTTTTTGTAATTTAGTTTAGTTGATTTAATTGTAGGTAATTGTAGGTAGTTTAGTTAATTTATTTATTGATAGTGTAGTGTTAGGTTTAATTGTAACTTAGGTTAGGATTTATTTTACAGGTAATTTTGTAATTATTTTAACTAGGTAGCTATTAAATAGTAAATAACTATTTAATAGCTATTGTACCTGGTTAAAATAAATACAAAGTTGCCTGTAAAATAAATAGAAATCCTAAAATAGCTACAATGTAATTATGTTTATGTTTATTTTACAGGTAAGTATTTAGCTTTAAATAGGATTAATATTTTTAATAAGAAATAATTTATTTTGTTAGAAAAAAATTATATTTAACTTAGGGGGGGTTAGGGTTAGACTTTAGGGGTTAATACATTTATTAGAGTAGCGGTGAGGTCCGGTCGGCAGATTAGGGGTTAATACTTGAAGTTAGGTATCGCAGATGTTAGAGAGGGCAGATTAGGGGTTAATACAATTTTTTATAGGGTTTGCGAGGCGAAGGTGAGGCGGTTTTGGGGTTAATACATTTATTATAGTGGCGGCGAGGTCCGGTCGGCAGATTAAGGGTTAATAAGTGTAGGTAAGGTAGCGGCGACATTGGGGGGGGCAGATTAAGGGTTAATAAATATTATGTCGGTGTCTGCGATGTTGTGGGCACCAGATTAGGGATACATAGGGATAATGTAGGTTGCGGCGGTGTCCGGAGCGGCAGATTAGGGGTTAATAATAATATGCAGGGGTCAGCAATAGCGGGGTCGGCAGATTAGGGGTTAATAAGCGTAAGGTTAGGGGTGTTTAGACTCGTGGTACATGTTAGAGTGTTAGGTGCAGACTTAGAAAGTGTTTCCCCATAGGAAACAATGGGGCTGCGTTAGGAGCTGAACGATGCTTTTTTGCAGGTGTTTTTCAGCCCAAACTGCCCCATTGTTTCCTATGGGGATATCGTGCACAAGCACGTTTTTCCAGCTAGCCGCTAGCGTAAGCAGCGCTGGTATTGAGAGTTGAAGTGGCGGTAAATATGCCTGTACGCTCCCTTTTTGAAGCCTAACGCAGCCCTTCAGAGAACTCTCAATACCAGCGTTATTTAAAAGGTGCGGGGGAAAAAAAACATGCGTAGCTAACGCACCCCTTTGGCCGCAAAACTCTAAATCTAGCTGTTATATTTTTGTAAATTATTTAAATAAATGGGACCGTGGCATGATCTTATATCTAGCTCTCTGTCCTTTGTTTTTATTAGGGTGGGTTAGTGTGCTGTTTGCTTTTCTGGTTGTAGTGTCAAAGTGGGGGCTTAGTCTTTAAGGTTAAAGGGATAGAAAGGTCAAAGTTCAAATGTCCATGGGTGCATTTCAATTTTAAATAGAAGAATTTTTGCAATATACTTCAAGTAGCAAAAATGATTCTAGTAAAATGTATCATACATACTGTGAGGCTGTGCTCTAGTATACAAACACTACACCTTCACACCTTCTCAGAGAGTCCGCAGTGTCTTGTATGATACAAATTATGCCTCAGCATATATGTGTATGCCTTTGAGAAACAACTAAAACTTTTGCTAGAAACATTTTTGCTAGATTAAGTATTTTGCAAACATGCTTCTATTTAAAATTTAAATCCACACATGCACATTTCGGTGTTTACCTTTCTATCCCAGTAATATCACAACATCCTTGATAGTATCAGGTCTATTACTCACTGATATAGCAGACTGTTATTTATAGCTGAAAATTGATTTTATAATAAATAGTGCCTACCTGGAAACTGAATTTATTATAGACAGTGCCTTTTATGAGTTGATCGTATTAGGAGAGTTGGTAAATGACAATAAATTAGCTCTGACTAACTCACAGGGAAACCTACTTCCTTTGCTAAAATAATTTCAAATAATACAAAATAACTATATACTTTTCTTCCATACTAAGGGGACTTGTGTTATTAATAAAATCAAGTAAAATGAAATGATGAAGAGTGTGAAAAATAACTTTCAGTTTTATAAAATTGTGTTGTTTTAACTTTTTTATTTATTTTGACACACATGTAACCTCTGTATGTTTTACTTGTTTTTAGCTGCGGAAAGAGAAGATAATGGAGGTTACAATATTCATTTACAGGACCAATAAAATGGTATCATCAACAAATATATAATAACAAGACAATGCAATCAATCTCTAATTTTGAAATGAATAGTAAATTTCTTTTGGCAAATTTCATAGATTTTTCCATTGTCAATAAGAGAAAAATCAGCCAATCTGATTATGTATATACTGTAAACTCTTTATGTATATACTGTCTTTATGTATATACTGTAAACTCAGTCGGAGCTGGAACTTTAGAAGGTCTGCATGCTATTATATTTGTGCACATTTTGATAATGAAAGTAAATTGGAAAGCTTTTTTAAATTGCATGCTCTGTCTGAATAATGAAAGTTTAATTAAGAAGTGTCCCTTTGAAATTAATGGAATTATTTTTTTAGTGTTTATTTTGTTAAATGCTGTGGTAAAATGGCCAGCAATATATTATGTTAGCTTGCATACACTATTTGTGTGCCCTAGATCTCCCCCTTAACAGCTACACCTGGCACAGAAATGTAAGATAGTTAAGGAGAGATATAGCAGTCACCCAAACCATCTGCTGCTGCAACCACATTTTTCAAATTTTAACTCATCAGTCCAGAGCACCTGCTGCCATTTTATGCACCTCAGTTCCTGTGTTTCCGTGTATAGTTCAGCCGCTTGGCCTTGTTTTGTTGGAGGTGTGGCATTTTTGCTGCAAGTCTTTCATGAAGATTAATTCTAACAAGACTTCTCAAGACAGTAGATGGGTTAATAGGGTCCCATTGGTTTCTGCCAATTCTGACCTAATGGCATTGCTGCATATCTTACAATTATGAAAAGAAGCATGAGGTGTCTATTATCTGCTGCACTGTTTCCATGGCCAACCATTACACCTACAGTTCTCAAAGTTACTTGTCTCTTTGTGCTACTTCAGAAGATCTTGGGGTTTTTAAACTGTCTGTACACTTATTTCTATTTGGTCTGACTAAGGGGACTATTTTTCCTAGAAACTTAACCAAATAAAACATGGGATTTAATTATATCCAGTGAGTGCAGATTCTGTGGCTATTTTAATTAAAATTATATCCTGATACCCTGGTAGCTCAACTGGAAGGCTAGAGTGCAAATCAACTGCTCTGTCAACTATGCTATACAAAAAGCTGCTGTGTGGTGCAGGGGAAGGGAGTTGAGCTGTTAATTTAATTATATTCTTTAAATTCTGTAAAATAAAAAAATTTCATTTTCTGCTAGCATTAAATTGTTTGCATTTTTTAATGTAAGAATTTTGTTAAAGGTACAGTCAACACCCAGAAAAACTTTATCCCATACCTTAGATCCACAAAATACCACTAACGTTATTTGTCTAATCTTCGAAAGCCCATACAGTTTTCAGTGGTAGATATGGCTGCCAAACTCCTCCCCCTCCTCCTCCGTCCCCTTCTTTTTTTAATTCAATCCCGGTTCACAGGGACCCTGTTTTATTGCTAAAGCGCAAGCGCATTATAATTTTAGTCCGCTCACTATTAGAAATAGAAAGTGTCTCCGTGAACGCGTGTAAATAATCTAGTCAAGGATTTGATTATGATTGGTGGATGACTTTAAGAAGAAGCCTCCTACGTAATGGTGGGGGGGAGTTTGGCGGCCATATTTACAGCTGAAAACTGTATGTTCTTTCGAAGATTAGACACATAACGTTAGTGGTATTGAATATGGGATGCGGGGCAGGCGCATTTTTTTTTTGTGGATCTAAGGTATGGGATAACGTTTTCCTAGGTGTTGACTGTCCCTTTAAAATTAGTTGTATATTTGCTTCCAATTGAAAATAATGTGAGCAAATTTTGTAAAAAGGGAGCTCAAGTAAAAATACATTTTTATTATTTAGAAAGAGCATGCAGTTTTAAGACACTTTCCAAATTGCTTCCATTATCAAGTTTTGCACATTCTTTTTGTATGCACACTTCCTGGGGAACAAGCTCCTATTGAGCATGTGCACAAGCTCACAGTGTATGTATATCTAGTCTGTGATTGCCTAATGTCTGTCACATGATACAGGGGAAGGAAAATGGTAGAAAAAATACATTTGCCAAAAAAAAAAATCTACTGCTTGTTTGAAGTTCAGTGTAGATGTTATTGCATTGTCTTTTCAGTATGCACTTGTTAATTATTAAATTCTACAGCATTTAGTGGTCCTTTAATTGATACATTTTTTGGAATATTTTGACAAAACAAATGACCATAGTCAGTTAAAATGAGTTTCAACATGTTTTTTAAAATGAATCTTTCAAACGAAACAAACTTTTTTTTACCTGTGGACATCTCTACAATATTTTATTCTAAAATAGAGACCATAAAATTTCTGATTTTAAATAATGTCATATATTATATTTTGAATAAATGAATCAAATCATTGAAAAAGAACTGTTTTACAGAGCTATCACCAACGAGAGAGCAAGCTTTCAGACAGTTCAAAGTGAGGAAACAGAATAGTACAAACACTGCAGCCGACATTAGTCTTCTCATCATAGGGCTGTAATTAATTGGCACCGAGCTTATCTGAGCAGCAACCTAAAATACTACAGACAGTACAATAAAAGAAGAGCTAATCTACCCAATCCAAATGTCAATTTCAAAATGTTGTTTCCTTCAGTCTTCTAGTCTCTTTGGTCATGAAGTGTGTGGGAGCGAGAAAGGGTCTTATTCTATTAACCTTTTATGGAAAACACTGAATAAAAGTCATAGGTGAATTTTATCTTAATTGGGTTGGTTTTATCAGTCCTACCTTATATTGTCCTAATATAGATGTGTAATCGCAGCTGAGCATGTACTTCTGTTGCATAGTAATAGCTTATCCTTTCTCAGCACTAACAATAAATCAGAATAAAACCTCCACTTCCATAGAGGGCCACATAAAACCCATATTAATATTTTACAGCTAAAAGTGATATTAACCCATTCTGTACTGGGAATTTCAAAGAAACACAATTTTTTTTTTAGCATTTTTGCTATTACTCTATTTAAACAGAAATAGAGCCTCTGTTTTTAATATATATATATATATATATATATATATATATATGTATATATATATATATATATATATATATATATATATATATATATATATATATATATACAGGGCTTTTTTTCTGCCGGTGCGCAACTGTACGCCGTACCGGCACCTCTTCACAGGACTGGATTAATGTAGGAGCACATCACAGTGGTAATTTTTATTTATTTATTTTTTTAAAGTGGTGTTAAAGGGACAGTATACTGAAAAATAGTTTTTCACTTAATGTGTTTACAATTGCTTTTTTTACCAACCAAAAGAGAACAAATGTATGGAAAATAGCTTTTTATGTTTTTTTGTGTATATTAAAGCTCTGATTTTGTGTTTTGAAGCCACAACCTAATAAAATGGGTTGAGCTTGTAGGTATAATCAGATCTCATTACTGTATCACATTGTATACATATACCTGCTTCTTTATCTTATATCTGTCCATAAAACAATCACCAGTACTTGGAGAGAACAATGGAAAATCAAAATTGTATTACCTTATCTCTGCTATATCCCACTGGGAGTATAATTTCTTCTGCTGGCTGTGTTTACAAAGCTTATCTATAGCTGGGACCTGCGGCCACAAACTTTCAGAATTGGTGGGGATACCACATGCTAAATCAACTATTTCAAATGCCAATATAAGGGTAAAGGAGCTACTTGTAAACAATGTAATACACTCCAGCAGGTAAAGTGGATCATTGGGAACAAATTAAAGGGGAGAAAAATTTTGAGTAAACTGTCCCTTTAAGAACAGGACTGCAGTAAGGCGTGTGCAGAGGTTTTGTGCACCCAGAGGGAGATGGACATCCGGTCCAGTGTTTAATTACAATCTTTTATTATTTTTTGTTTAAAGTTGGCTTTACCCGCATGCGCTGTAGCACTGTACAGAGCGTGAGTTTTAGAGGAGTGACATTATGGTGCCGATGAGTGAGAAGCTGCATAGGAGCTTGAAGTGAACAAGTCATCAAAGATAGGCTCATGTGAGCAGCTGGGATGGAGCAAGCCAAAGCCTTGATGGATATGCCTGCTCACATAACAAGGCGGCTGTTCCTCTGCTCTCCAAGTGCGCCCCCCCCCCCCCACCATATGCTTATACCAAACACTTCCCGCGCCTGCTGTGAAATGTTGGACCTTGGCACCAATGATCGTGTTGTCAGCTACCTGCCACTGTGCCACATTGCCTCTCAGCTTTCTGACCTGTTGCGGATGCTCCTTTGCTGTGGAAATACTAGCAGCTATTTTGCAGATTTAGACTGTCTGAAAGTAAAATACGCCTGTGCCATGTTATTGCACCATGTAAATGTGTCTGATTTGATATATCATATGCTTAAATAAATGGTTCCCATATACTGTCTGATATACTTAATGCTTTGCATGTCCTGTGCAAGTTACTATGCCTGCACCTTTATGTAAGTGTGCCACTGCTGTGTCCATCTTATTGAATACAATTCCAGTCCATATCTGACATGCAGCTCTTAAGCACTGAGTGTTCTTATGTGAGTCCTATTGCCCTCTGTATCAGAGGCTTTCTGTCTACCCCACACCTTCTGTGTCAGTATCTGCCTGAATACCCTACGCCCTCTGCATCTGTATCTGTCTGTGTCTGACCTATACCCTCTGCATCTGTGTCTGCCTGTGTGTGACCTATGCCCTCTGCATCTGTGTCTGCCTGTGTGTGACCTATGCCCTCTGCACCTGTGTCTGCCTGTGTGTGGCCTAAGCCCTCTGCATCTTTGTCTTCCTGTGTGTGACCTATGCCCTCTGCATCTATATCTGCCTGTGTGTGACCTATGCCCTCTGCACCTGTATCTGCCTGTATGTGACCTATACCCTCTGCACCTGTGTCTCTCTGTGTGTGACCTATGCCCTCTGCACCTGTGTCTGCCTGTGTGTGGCCTAAGCCCTCTGCATCTTTGTCTGCCTGTGTGTGACCTATGCCCTCTGCATCTATATCTGCCTGTGTGTGACCTATACCCTCTGCACCTGTGTCTCTCTGTGTGTGACCTAAGCCCTCTGCATCTTTGTCTGCCTGTGTGTGACCTATGCCATCGACACCTGTATCTGCCTGTGTGTGACCTATGCCCTCTGCATTTGCCTTTGTGTGACCTATGCCCTCTGCATCTTCGTCTGCCTGTGTGTGTGACCTATGCCTTCTGCATCTGTATCTGCCTGGTTGTGACGTATGCCCTCTGCACCTGTATCTACCTGTGTGTGACCTATACCCTCTGCACCTGTGTCTGTGTGTTACCTATGCCCTCTGCACCTGAATCTGCCTGTGTGTGACCTATGCCCTCTGCACCTGTATCTGCCTGTGTGTGACCTATGCCCCTCTATATATATATATATATATATATATATATATATATATATATATATATATATATATATATATATATATACAGGGAGTGCAGAATTATTAGGCAAATGAGTATTTTGACCACATCATTCTCTTTATGCATGTTGTCTTACTCCAAGCTGTAAAGGCTCGAAAGCCTACTACCAATTAAGCATATTAGGTGATGTGCATCTCTGTAATGAGAAGGGGTGTGGTCTAATGACATCAACACCCTATATCAGGTGTGCATAATTATTAGGCAACTTCCTTTCCTTTGGCAAAATGGGTCAAAAGAAGGACTTGACAGGCTCAGAAAAGTAAAAAATAGTGAGATATCTTGCAGAGGGATGCAGCACTCTTAAAATTGCAAAGCTTCTGAAGCGTGATCATCGAACAATCAAGCGTTTCATTCAAAATAGTCAACAGGGTCACAAGAAGCGTGTGGAAAAACCAAGGCGCAAAATAACTGCCCATGAACTGAGAAAAGTCAAGCGTGCAGCTGCCAAGATGCCATTTGCCACGAGTTTGGCCATATTTCAGAGCTGCAACATCACTGGAGTGCCTAAAAGCACAAGGTGTGCAATACTCAGAGACATGGCCAAGGTAAGAAAGGCTGAAAGACGACCACCACTGAACAAGACACACAAGCTGAAACATCAAGACTGGGCCAAGAAATATCTCAAGACTGATTTTTCTAAGGTTTTATGGACTGATGAAATGAGAGTGAGTCTTGATGGGCCAGATGGATGGGCCCGTGGCTGGATTGGTAATGGGCAGAGAGCTCCAGTCCGACTCAGACGCCAGCAAGGTGGAGGTGGAGTACTGGTTTGGGCTGGTATCATCAAAGATGAGCTTGTGGGGCCTTTTCGGGTTGAGGATGGAGTCAAGCTCAACTCCCAGTCCTACTGCCAGTTTCTGGAAGACACCTTCTTCAAGCAGTGGTAGAGGAAGAAGTCTGCATCCTTCAAGAAAAACATGATTTTCATGCAGGACAATGCTCCATCACACGTGTCCAAGTACTCCACAGCGTGGCTGGCAAGAAAGGGTATAAAAGAAGAAAATCTAATGACATGGCCTCCTTGTTCACCTGATCTGAACCCCATTGAGAACCTGTGGTCCATCATCAAATGTGAGATTTACAAGGAGGGAAAACAGTACACCTCTCTGAACAGTGTCTGGGAGGCTGTGGTTGCTGCTGCATGCAATGTTGATGGTGAACAGATCAAAACACTGACAGAATCCATGGATGGCAGGCTTTTGAGTGTCCTTGCAAAGAAAGGTGGCTATATTGGTCACTGATTTGTTTTAGTTTTGTTTTTGAATGTCAGAAATGTATATTTGTGAATGTTGAGATGTTATATTGGTTTCACTGGTAAAAATAAATAATTGAAATGGGTATATATTTGTTTTTTGTTAAGTTGCCTAATAATTATGCACAGTAATAGTCACCTGCACACACAGATATCCCCCTAAAATAGCTATAACTAAAAACAAACTAAAAACTACTTCCAAAACTATTCAGCTTTGATATTAATGAGTTTTTTGGGTTCATTGAGAACATGGTTGTTGTTCAATAATAAAATGAATCCTCAAAAATACAACTTGCCTAATAATTCTGCACTCCCTGTATAATTATATATATGGAGCAAACAGCGAAAAAAGCCAGCAAACCTTCCAGGCATTTATTCATCAAAGTGAATGTTTTATTAGGAGAAACCAAATAACAAATTAAAAAGAACAATAGTCCCAGCAACCTAGGATAAAGAGAAAACGGTCCTACGTGTTTCAGCAGTATATCGCCTTAGTCATGGACAAGTCATTGTCCATGACTGTCAGGGTTTTTTCCCTGTTGTATTTGCCATGTGCTGCTGGCAGCCATTTTACTCACCTCTCTTCCTGACTATGGTGCATTGTGGGGGATGCTGCTCATTTCCTGCACTTCCTTTTATGGCCAGACTGGTGTGCATCATCCATGTGAGACAGGATGCAGTCTCAGAATTGTGATGTCATCACTTATTATTTAAAGGGCCTCTGTTCAGTATGCTTTGCCTTTGCATTATCTCAGACCTGTTTGTGAGAGTTCCTGTGTCTTACCTGGCTGCCTGATGTCCTTCCTGGTTCCTGATCCCTGGCTTGTTGCTGACTCTGCTGTTTTCCTTGTTCCTGATTCCGGCTTGTCTGACTATTTGCTTTGGCTCCTGACTCGGCTCGTCTGACTACCAGCTCTGGTTTTGACTCCTGGCTTGTTATTTGACTTGTGGACTTTTTTATTATTTTTTGCTATTAATAAAGGTGTGATTATTTTTGCACTTCTCGTCTCAGTCTGATTCCTGGCATCCTGACATTACGCAAAGGCCATGAATTCTGATGGTGCTAATTATCCACCTTTACCTGCTATCATTTCCAGGATGGATGAACAGGATCACCGCTTGGATCAATTTGCACTAGCCCTGCAAACTCTGCTGACTCGCACTGAACATTTGGACCAAATGTCACGCAAGTAATGGATGCTTCTGTTTCCGCTGCTGCACCTTTGCCTACCAGGAGCATGTCCAATTCTGCTCCTCTACCTCAGCGATATGGAGGCGATCCTATCCAGTGCAGAGGGTTTTTGAACCAGGTGGACATTTACTTTGAGATGTTACCTCAGGCGTTTTCCTCTGACAGAGCTAAGGTGGGATTTCTCATCTTGTTACTCTCTGACACAGCTCTTGCCAGGGCTAATCCCTTGTGGGAGAGTAATAAACCTGTGATTTCAAATTACCCTGAATTTGTGGCCTTCTTTTGAAGGGTATTTGATGTTCTGGCTCTCTCCTCCTCTGCTGCTAAACGACTCATGTCCATTCAGCGAGGTACAAGATCTGTTGCTCAGTATGCTATTGAGTTTCGTACGCTTGCCGCAGAGGTAGGTTGGAACAATGAAGCCCTTGTTGCTGCCTTCTTTCATGGGCTCTCTGATGCGATTAAAGATGAAGTTGCTGCCAGAGATTTACCAGAGGATCTTGAGGCATTGGTGTCTTTTTTTATCCTAATTGACATCAGACTTAAAGAGAGGCCCACTTTCAAGGAGTGCTTGCAGAAGCCTCCTGTTCCTTTGTCTCCTACGTGTTCGTTCCCACCCATGCCTTCCTCTCCTCCCATGCCTCCTGGTCCTGAGTCACCAGGTACTGCTGAGCCAATGCAGCTGGGATTCACGTGTCTCTCCATGGCGGAGAGGGCCTTTAGGAGGAGGGAGGGGCTCGGCCTCTATTGTGGGTTACAGGGTCACCTTTTGTCCTACACAGCCGGGAAACGCTCACACCTAAGGTCCTGTCGGGGACAGACCTTGGGTAGTTTATCCTCGTTCCCGGAACCGCTTAAGGAGAAACCTTTGGTCACGGTTGTCCTTTCCTGGGTGGACTCCTCCATAGTCACTCAGGCTCTTATTGAATCTGGTGCTGCGGGCTATTTCATTGACAGTGCTTTTGTATCAAAGCACCCCATTCCTGTTTTGCCTCGGTCTGTTCCGCTTGCTATTGAGGCCATTGATGGCAGGCCCCTTCTGCCCACACTCGTTACTCACGAAACTGCTCTGTTGTCCATGGCTGTTGGGGCTCTCCATTTTTAAACCCTCCAGTTCCAGGTGATAAACTTTCCGCATTTTTCGGTTGTTCTGGTTTATCCCTGGCTCCAAAAGCACAATCCCAGTCTCGACTGGTGCAGGTCCGACATTTTGTCCTGGTCCCCGCAATGTATTTCCACTTGTCTTCGGAAACCAGTTAAAGTCTTGTGCACTTCTTTAGTATCTCAATTGCCAGAGGAGTGCCGAGAGTTCCTAGACATGTTTGACAAGGTGCGTGCCGGTATGTTGCCTCCTCACCGGTCTTATGATTGTGCCATAGACCTGCAACCCAGAGCCATTCCTCCTTGGGGCAGGGTGTACCCTTTGTCTGTTGCAGAGAATTGTGCTATGGAGGAGTTTGTTGCCGATTCTCTGTCGCGGAGGATCATCCTCAAATCCTGCTCTCCTGCAAGGGCTGGCTTCTTCTTTGTGAAGAAAAAGGGTGGCGAGTTAAGACCATGTATTATAGGGGTCTTAATAGTCTTATCATTAAGAATGCTTACCCTATTCCGCTTATTATGAAACTCTTTGACCGCCTCAAGGGAGCTACGGTCTTTACTAAACTTGATTTGAGAGGAACGTACAATCTCATTAGGATTAAGGAGGGCCATGAATGGAAAACAGCATTTAACACCAGGAGCGGGCATTATGAGTATCTTGTAATGTCCTTTGGCCTATGTAATGCTCCTGCTGTTGTTTGAGGAATTTATTAATGATGTCCTATGAGATATGTTGGAACAGTGTGTTGTGGTGTACTTAGATGACACCCACATACACTCACCCACCCTTGAGGCTCATTGTTCTGATGTTACACGGGTTCTTTAGAGACTACGTGAGAATGGCCTGTTTTGTAAACTCGAGAAATGTGAGTTCCATCAGACTCAAGTAACCTTCCTAGGCTATTTTATCTCAGTTGCAGGGTTCTCCATGGATCCTGACAAGTTATCTGCAGTTCTGCAGTGGCCTCGCCCAGTTGGCCTTCGGTCTATTCAACGTTTTTTGGGGTTCACCAATTACTATAGAAAGTTTATTAAAAACTTTTCTTCCTTGGTCAAACCTATCACAGACATGACCCGTAAAGAGAATAATCCACTCCATTGGTCACTTACTGCCGTTAAGGCCTTTGATAGTCTTAAGACTGCCTTTGCTGCCGCTCCAGTTCTGGCTCATCCTAACCCTGTCCTGCCTTTCATTCTTGAGGTTGATGCGTCTGAGACTGGAGTAGGTGCCCTCTTGTCTCAACGTCCTATGCCTGACGGTTCCTTGCATCCGTGTGGTTTCTTCTCTATGAAATTGTCTCCAGCGGAGTGCAATTATGAAATTGGTGACAGGGAATTACTGGCCATAATTTTGGAACTTAAGGAATGGAGGCATCTTCTCGAGGGTACTAGCGTGCAAGTGCTCATTCTTACTGACCACAAAAATGTAACTTATCTATCTGAAGCAAAACGTTTGTCGTCCCGACAGGCCAGATGGGCGATATTTTTGTCTCAGTTTAATTATGTGGTTTCCTACCTGCCTGGTAGTAAGAATATTAGGGCTGATGCCCTCTCTCGACAATTTTTGCCTCTGTCCAAGGAGGAGTCTGTAACTACTCCTGTTATACCTTCTGACCATATTTTGGCTACCATACCTACTAATTTGACTTCTCCCTTGGGGGAGGAGATCCGGGCTGCACAAACCAATGCACCTCCTGAGAAACCTAGTGGTAAGTGTTTTGTTCCTGAGAATCTTCAAACTAAACTTTTGCACACTTACCACTATCCTAAATCCACAGGTCACACAGGCAAGAACCAAATTATTTGGTCTGTCACTCGTCAATGCTGGTGGCCAGGTCTTCATTCTTATGTTGCTGCATATGTTGCCTCCTGCTCAGTTTTTGCACACAATAAGACTCCTCAACGACTTCCTGTTGGTCTTATTCAACCTATTCCTAATGGTGAGCGTCCTTGGACACATCTTTCCATGGACTTCATTGTCGAGCTCCCTGTTTCCAATGGCAATACTGTTATCCTTATGGTGGTTGACCGTTTTTCTAAAATGTCACATTGTATTCCCTTGATGAAGCTGCCTACCGCACAAGAGCTTGCTTCAATTTTTGCCCGGGAAGTCTTCCATTTACATGGGTTACCCAAGGAGATAGTGTCAGACTGGGGTATCCAGTTTGTCTCCAGATTTTGGCGTTCCTTTTGTGCTCAAATGGGGATCCAGCTTTCCTTCTCCTCTGCATATCACCCTCAATCCAATGGGGCTGCGGAACGGTCTAATCAATCTCTGGAACAGTTCTTTCGTTGTATATCTCAAATCACCACAATAATTGGTCTGAACTGTTACCTTGGGCAGAGTTTGCTCGTAATAGTGCTATTAATGCTTCCTCCAAGTTATCCCCGTTCATGGCGAATTATGGGTTTCAACCATCCTTGTTGCCCGATTCATTCATGTCTCAGGATATTCTGACTTTGGAGGAGCATCTCCGGCAACTCCGTTCCACGTGGGTACAGATTAAGGATTGCCTTCATCGTTCTATGCAGCGCCAAAAATTCCAGGCTGTTCGTAGGCGTCTGCCCGCACCTTCCTACCAGGTTGGTGAGAGAGTTTGGCTGTCCTCCCGCAACTTGAACCTTTGTGTGCCTTCCAATAAATTGGCTCCCCATTATGTTAGTCCTTTTTGAATACTCTGACGGGTTAATCCTGTGGCCTACGCTCTTGACTTTCCTCCTGCTATGCGCATCTCCAATGTTTTTCATGGCTCTTGAAACCATTGCTTTGTAATTGGTTTACCACTGTGTTGCCTCATCCCTGTCCTATCTATGTTGACAACTATGAGGAGTATTAGGTCAGCAGCATTATTGACTCTCGTATGTCCCGTGGGCTGTGTACAGTATTTGGTTCACTGGAGGGGCTACGGTCCGGAGGAGCGTTCTTGGGTTCCCTCCTCTGATGTTCATGCTCCCACCCTCCTCCGTGCCTTCCATGCCCGTTTCCCCAATAAGCCTTTTTTCCTCCCACGGGGGAGGGGTCGTTGAGGGGAGGGTACTGTCAGGGTTTTTTCCCTGTTGTATTTGCCATTTGCTGCTGGCAGACATTTTACTCACCTCTCTTCCTGACTATTGTGCATTGTGGGGGATGCTGCTCATTTCCTGCACTTCCTTTTATGGCCAGACTGGTGTGCATCATCCATGTGAGACATCCATGTGAATTGTGATGTCATCACTTATTATTAAAAGAGCCTCTGTTCAGTATGCTTTGCCTTTGCATTGTCTCAGACCTGTTTGTGAGAGTTCCTGTGTATTACCTGGCTGCCTGACATCCTTCCTGTTTCCTGATCCTTGCTTGTTCCTGACTCTGCTGTTTTCCTTGTTCCTGATTCCGACTCATCTGACTACCAGCTCTGGTTTTGACTCCTGGCTTGTTATTTGACTTGTGGACTTTTTATTATTTTTTGCTATTAATAAAGGTGTGATTATTTTTGCACTTCTCGTCTCAGCCTGATTTCTGGCACCCTGACAATGACTAAGGTGATATACTGCTGAAACGCTTAGGACCACCGCTCATGTAGCCGGAGCTGATACGATCAGAGGATGCATGCTCAACCCGATCAAGAGCACTTGTCAGTGTGGCACTGATGAATTTGTCGGCACGGGGACCCGCACTGCAGTGGAGGACCACAGCATACTATCGCGGTGAACAATCCGTTGTCCGCATGGTACTATCCACAGTCACAGGGAGACATAGTGCCGGGTGAGTCAATCTAAAAAATAAATATATATATATTGGCATAAAAGAGAACTTTCAGTGGATGACAATTTAAACTAGCTTTTATTCACAGAATTATAACATTACCAAAAAAAACGTAAAATAAAATGTATAAAAAAATATTAATTAGACATGTGCATTCAGTTTCATAACAAATACAAATTCATGATAATATTAGGCTTAGCGCGGCAGCTCCCAGGGCCTGGACTAAAGGAAAAATATCCATTAATGCAGGCCCTGGGAACAGCTGCGCCTAAACCTCAGATTAGTGCAGCCCGGGCTCTGTGAAGAAGTGGCCCTGGCTAGGTCCATTCTCCAGGGCACTGAAGGTGACTATAAAGCTACAGGTGAACTTTTTCACCTGTAGCTTTGGAACACTTACATTCGTTTAACGAAAACGAATGTACATTTTCTAAGAATATTTAGTGGGTTTTTTTTGTTTTAAACTACTGGGTAGTGCAGCCCACAAAACTAATTTCCCTGAATATTCATTTAGAAAAATTCAGTCAAACCAAATTTTTCACGGCTGTACATCTCTAATATTAATTATTACATTCCACAAACTCCTGTAGCTTTGTAACTGCAGAAAAAATCTGTTTATTGGCATCCTCTGATTCAGCTAAGACCAAAAATGAATATATTTTTCCTTTTTTAACTTTTTTTTTTGTTTTGTTTTCAAAAGATCTTTATTGATATTTGTAAAATTTAACATTGATATCGCTCCAATGGTATTCACAATAAAGTTAACATTCAATTAAGAGATTTTTCTACATTTTCCAACTTTCCTATTTGACGCATAGGTCGTTTTATCCATAAAACAAAAGACATGTAAGTTCCCACATATAATCGATACATTTCAGTTGTTGAAAAGGTTGCACTCTAAGAAAAAGAGTATAAAAGTGATTCGCAAAAGTGAAGAGAAGAAGAAAAAAAAAGGGGGGGGGGAAGAAAGAGAATTCCCTTACAAAGTTCCTTTCCAAACTGCCAAGATCATTTTGTGGGTCTAATTTTTCAATTTTGAGATAATGATATCTCTCCAGGGTAATAAGTTCAGATACTTGTTGTTTTCATTCTGCTATAGAAGGTACATGTTGTGTCTTCCATCTTTTAGGTATAAGTTTATTCGCGCTAGTTATCATGATCAGTAGAAGTGCCAACTTGGCAGGGTCTATTATTTTGGGAAGTCGAATAAACAATATACTTTCAGGTGTGTTTGGTATGTTTACGCCCAGTATTTCTGAAATGTGAGAAAAAATTCCCTCCCAGTAAGTTCCCAGTTTGGGGCAATACCACCATATGTGAAGGAGTGAGCCCTCCCCACACCCTCTCCAGCAACTATTACTTAGTGTGGAATATATTTTATGGAGTCTAGTGGGGGTAAGATACCAGCGGCATGAAAATTTTAAGTGAATCTCTTGAATGGTAGCCGATACCGAGGATCGTTTTGTAAGCGTGAAAGCTTGTGCCCAAGAGTCATAATCTACTTCCTGAGTTAGCTCCCTATTCCAAGCTAAGGTATATGATGGTAGTGTTTTGGGATCTGCCGTAGAGATTAATTTATAAGGAGGGATATTAGGTGTCCAGGGGTAGTTGTTTGGATGCACAATTTTTCGAATGTAGTGGGCTCTCGTCCCATGTCCTTCCTATGTTTGTGGTGTGAGATAAAGTGTAATAATTGGTTGTATCTGAGCCAAGAGGAGAACATTTCTCCATAAGTTTCTGCTAGTTGGGTTTGTGTTTTGGTTGAGTTGTTCTCCTTAAGAAATTGCATGGAGCCAGATTCAAGGTTATAAGGTGGTGAGACACGGTATCCCATCTTGCAGTATGGGAGAGCCGCGTTTTCTATGATAGGTGAGAGGGGGGAGTGATAAGATGATATATGCGTGCTGGTCGCTATTGTTCTGTCCCATTCAGCCAATGTTTCTGCAGTAATTATGTATCGTGCACTATTCTCGGCCTCTGAGCTGGGTGCGTCCAAGCCAGAGTTCCTACATTGTTATGCATAAAGATCTGCCTGTCTAATTGTATCCACACTTTATTCGTGTTCTTGTGAGCCCATTCGATTACGTGTTGAAGAAAAATCCCTTTTCTATATGCTAACAGGTGTGGAAGCCCCATACCTCCCCCTACCCTTGTCATATACAAGGTCTTCCTTGGGACTCTAGGTTTTATATTTGCCCAGATATATTGTTCAATATACATTTGCAGTTGTTTATTGAATCCTTCCTGCAGAGGTATCGGCAGTGCTTGAAGAATGTATAAAATCCTCGGAATCACAGTCATTTTGATTACCCCTATTCTCCCTAACCATGATAGGGGTTTGTTCTTCCATACTGATAAGTCTCTACATATTTCATTTTTTAGCGGGATATAGTTTTGTTTAAAGAGGTCTTGTGTGAAAGGGGTTAGGAAGACTCCTAGGTACTTGAGTTTATGTTGGGCTAATGATATATTATGCTCTACCTTCAGATTTTGTATATGGTGAGTCTGAGTGTTAATATTCAATAATTCCGATTTATTTAAATTAAGGAGGAAGTTAGAAACTTCCCCGTACAGGTTAAGCTCTTTGAGCAGTTCAGGTACAGAAGAATCTGCCTCCGTCAAAGTAAATAAAATATCGTCTGCATACAACGATTGTTTAAACTCTGATTCCCCTACCTTAAGTCCTTTAATTTTGGTATTCTTCCTAATTTTCTGAGCTAGTACTTCAATAGATATGGCGAATAACAGGGGTGAAAGTGAGCACCCCTGCCTCATCCCATTCTTGATGAGAAAAGCTTCTGAAAGAGTATCATTGACTCTTACTTTTGCGTTTGGGGCAGAGTAGAGGGCCATGGCCATGTTTAGAAAAGCTCTTGGTATACCCATCTTGCTCATTGCCCTCTGCAGAAAAGGCCATCCCAACCGATCGAAGGCCTTCTCCGCATCGGCTGAGAACAAGACCAATGGTGTTCCCGTCACCTTTGCATGGTTAATTAGCTATATAACCTTTGTTACATTATCCCTGGCTTCCCTCCCTGGTATAAATCCAACTTGGTCTTTGGAAATCAGGCTAGGTAACAGTTTATTTAACCTGTTTGCCAATATCTTAGCCAATATCTTCATGTCCGAATTTATTAGTGATATCGGCCTGAAATTTCCCGGACTTGTCGCTGATTTACCTGGTTTGGCTAGTACAGTAATATGTGCTTCTAAAAGCATTTTTGATAGAGAGGGAACCTCTCTGAGATTGTTAAATAACTGTAACATATGTTTAGCTAAGGCTTCCTCACATTTTTTATAATATTTAGAGGAGAACCCATCAGGTCCAGGACTTTTGTTTGAGGGGGAATCTTTAATAGCTTGATGTAGCTCGTCTTTTGTGATGGGAGTGTCTAGGGAATCTGCTGTTTCTTTGTCAATAGTTGGGAGCCCTAAGTTTGAGAAATATTGGTTAATTTTGTCTTTAAATGCTTGGGTTTCCTGTGTTCGGGCCTCATCTAAATTATATAATGTTTTGTAATAACTCCTAAAGGCTGCAGCTATTTTAGTGCTATCTTTGACTGTTTGTCCATCCGGTGTCGTTAAAGAATGGATATAGGTATTTAATTGTTTCCTCTTCAGTTTTCTGGCTAGTACCTTCCCTGGTTTATTTCCTCCCTCATAATAGTATTGTTTGAAGAATAACGCTTTTCGTTGGTGTAATTCAGACATGTGTTTCTTAAGTTCAAGTCTAGTGTCTGCGAGTTCTTTGGTAATTTTAATATCTGAGGGATTTTTTTGTGTTCAGTCTCTAAGGAGCCGATTTTTTGTAGTAATTTAGAGTGTTTCTCCCTAGCTTGTCTGTAAAGTTTAGATTTCTGTTTTATTGGCAACCTTCTGATCACTGTTTTGTGTGCTTCCCATTCCACCTGATGGGATGTGGATGATTGCGAATTGAGTATAAAGTATTCTTGTATTTCTTTATGTATTGTTTCTAACAGTATTGGGTCGTTCAGTAATAAGTCATATATTCTCCAGATCCTAGTCGAGATAGGGATGTCTGGCCATAACACTTGGCAAGTTACTGGAGCATGGTCCGATCAAGTGATAGGGCCTATCTCGCACTTACCAGTAATTGAAAGGCCATGAGAGTCCGTGAAAATGTGATCTATCCTAGTATAGCAATTGTGAGGATTAGAATAAAAAGTATAGTCCCTATCCAGAGGGTGAAGGGTTCTCCATATGTCATGAAGAGTGAGACTTTGGAGAGTGTTTTTAATGGATTTCAATGTGGCACTGGCAATGCTAGAAGTTCCTCTGGAGGAGTCAAGAGAAGGGTCAAAGGACAAATTAAAATCTCCTGCCAAGAAAATTACACCCTGAGAGTGGTCTAAGAGCAGGTTGGCAATTTTTCTGAAAAACCCTGACTGTGCAGTATTGGGGGCGTATATATTTAGTAACATAATGTGATGGCCATATAATGTACCCTTCAGAAGAATATATCTTCCACCGTGATCTCTCTCGATATGGAGTGTTTGTAATGGTAATGTTTTATGAATAAGTATACCTATTCCTGCTTTTTTATTTGGACCCGAAGCAAAGTAAGCTGTTGGATATTGAGCATTATGCCATTTAGGTTCCTTCCCCCTTTGGAAATGGGTTTGCTGGAACATTAGGATGTGGCTATTTAATTTGTTTAGGTCCCGGAAAGCTATAGATCTCTTTCCGGGATTATTTAAACCCTTAGCATTTATAGATGTCACTTGGAGCGGGTGATCTTGGAATCTACTAACCTTGGGTTGCATCTTGGCAATATGGGAGGAGGGTTGAGGGAAAAAAAAAAAAGGAGAAAGAGAAAAAGGCTAGTTAGACAAAAAGGAATAGTTAGTGAGAAGTTATGAAGGCAGAAGAGAGAATTTCAGAATGTCTTAGTGTTGCAACTGGTAAAAAAAGAAAAAAATCAGCAAACAATATAATATACAATATTGTATCAAGTCTCTAAGTAGGAACCTAAACTAATAGGGGTAGTATACCCAATTTCGGCAAATAACAAACAATAATAAAACATTTAAGAAATACCCAGCATTTTTTGGGGGGAGTTTACCTATTCCGGTAAGGAAGGGAGGGGTGAGAAGAAAGAAGGGGAAGAGGTGAGAGGGTATGGGTGGATTGGGAAGTGGAGAGTAGCAATGGTCATATAGTACAAGTAGTTAAAACAAGGAAGGAGATCTTTTCATATTGACGCAGTTTGATATCTTGGGGGGACAGAGGGGAAAGCAAGGGGGGATAAAGGTTTGATATGTCAGTGGGGGGAAGTGTAGATGTTCTGTCAACCAAGGCTTGACCTTTTCTTTATAGGGGGCCATGGGGTACATTTATGACAAGTAAGTCTTTGATAAAAAAAAAAAAACCCTAACCAATTATCACCATTAATAACTTGTTATGCTAATTTTAAATATATACACTATAACATCTATCTATCAACTCTCACTGTGTTGGAAATAGGTATGTTAACATATAACATATTTACAAGCTGCTGTTGCTCCTTTACATTCCAGGAAGAGTTCCAGTATGTCAAGTCCTCTCGGATTCTCAACATATCAAGTCTATTGTCTTTGAGTATCACCCTGTGTACGCAGGGGTAAAGAGTCCTATTAAAGGTGCTAAAACAAGGAATTTTACAGTCTCAAAAAACAGAAATGGTACTTATCTACGCTTCGGGTTCAGAGTCCCTAATGCCATCAGGGGATCTGCCTGTCACTCTTCCTGTAGTAGATTCTGGGATCTTGTCTACGTTTCCCCGCAGGTTAAGTTCCTTGTAGAAAAGTTGAGGATCCATGCCTGGTCTGTATATGGTGACCCTGTTGTTGTGGTTAACAATTATTGAGACAGGAAATCCCCATTGATATTGGATTTTATTGGATCGAAGGTGGGTGGTTATATTGGAAGTTCTCTGTGCTTCTGGAGCGTGGCAGGGGACAGATCCGAGAATATTTGAATCTCTTCACCCGCGTGGAGAACTGGTTGCTTCATTCTAGCGCATTTTAGGATTTCTTCCTTATCCCTGAAGCTAAGGAATTAACAATTATGTCTCTTGGGGGTGCCTTACGGGGGGGCTTGGGCCTGAGTGCCCTGTGGGCCCTTTCAATAGGGATTTCCTTAGCGGAGGGGGCATCCTTCACGACCCTAAACAAAGCATGCAGGTATCCCTCAATGGCCGGAGGGTGTACTGTTTCTGAAATACCTCTATATCTGAGGTTATTTCGCCTGCAGCGGTTGTCCAAATCTTCCATTTTCTCGGATAAAAAGTTCAGATGTTCCGTATGGTTCTGTATTTCTGTTGAATTGGCCTGGAGATTAGTTTTGAGTTGTTCTTCTATCGTTATAACCCTGTGATCGAGTGCACTCAGGTATTTTCTTAAGTCTCCAAATAGATTCCTCATCTCCTGGAGCACTCCTTTGATATCTTCTTTTGAAGACAAGTGCTCTATATCTTCCTTGGTGACGAATGGGAATTGCATGGTGTCAGCTTAGATATCTTGGTCCATTGAAGATTCCTGACTGGGAGCCATTGTGTCTCTAGGGTTGTCAAATTTGGGATCCATTGGTTTAAGATAATGGCTCATGGAGTTAGAGTTGTTAGGTTTACCAGACTTATTTTGCCTCTTGCAGGGCATTACAATGGTGGGTGAGAGTTTAAGAATAAGACTGAAGTCTTGCTCTCATGAAGTTTAAGCCCTGCATATATTTATATATTTTTTATTGTTGCGTGTATTTTAGTATTTTTTATTTAAACCACAGGGGGGCTCATGTGGGGTCGATAAGCAGAAAAGGCAAATCTATCTATGCACAATGCTTAGGCACCCCTCCAACATTTTGCAATATATTTCCTTGATCTAATTTATGAAACTTTTAAACTTTTATAGAGCAGGGTGAAATTGCAAAAAGCTGCCCCTAAATTTATTGTTTTAATACCGGCACGGACCTCTGTTTTAGAGAGTTCTTTGTAGTGTTATGTCTGTTGCTATGCTCCCTTGATTAGCCTCTCGTTCAGTATTTGAAATCCAGGCCTTACAGACCCGGTGAGTCACTGTCCCTGTAAGCGGTATATCCACCTGGTTAACCAGAGGAGGGAGGGGATATAACCCCACTTGTCTGAGGCTCGGTGTTAGCTGAGGGAGAAGAGGATCAAACCCGGCTTACCGCTGTCCTTAAGTGATCCGTTGCAGTGTGTCAATCTCCACCTATGACGCAGCTCCGCCAAGCCCTATCTCTCCACCCAGCAAGCTGTGTTCCGGTGTTGGGGACAATTCCTCCTACGGTGTCGGTTTGCTCCATTTTTAAATGGTCATAGCAGGCTGGTATAAATGTCCCCGAGGCGCAGTGTTCCCTCACATGGAGTGGTTCTATGGGGATTATACCGCTGCCTGGTTCAGGTGTATCGTTTATAACAGGCCCAAAACGTATATATGTCTGATCGTTGCTCCTCCGTTATTCTTACTCCCTTCTTTCCATGTCTTAAAGTTCTCCTCCACTGCATCAGGCGATCTGTGAAGTTTTGGGTTGTGGGAGAGGGAACAATGCTGGGTTATATAAAAAATTTTCTATTTGGGTATTAAGAGCCCTTCTAATGTGCGGCCATCTCCCTGCATGGCCAGGCTCCGCCCCGGGTGGTCTCCTTTTTAAACTTTTAAAAGTCTTAGCGCCAGATTGCAAGTGGAGCAATAAGAGTCATATTGCAAGGGTTTGCACTTACCGGGCTTAACGCTCGTATTAGGAGTTTGAAGTAAACACACAGAAAGCCTAGCATTCACTAACAAGCACACAGTAATATTTAAAAGCAAAAATGAGAGAGCTAGATGCATTTGGCACCAAACGGTATAAGCCAAATAATTTGTTTGAAATTTTCACTTTGGGCCTGTCACCCAGACTGCTCAGGGGTTAACTGCCTGTGTTGCTGAGAACTGTGCAGCTGTCTGTAAGTATTCAGGACTGTGGGGTTCACATTGACTTGGGATGCATACCCTGTCCAGTCTGAGAGTGTGGTTCATCTCTGGGTTTTATATATATATATATATATATATATATATATATATATATATATATATACTGTATATATATATATATATATATATATATATATATATACACACACACACACACGCATATAGTCATCATTTCTCGGGGGGGGAAATGTTTTCACAGTGCAGTGTAATGGCTGTTGGCATGTAGCACTATACAAATATCATTGTATCCCGTTAGTAGCCCTAGAGGTGTAAGCAATCAAGAAAATTACAATAATTACACATCCCTGAAGACTCTAAAGAATCTCTTGGCCCAATTTGTACAACAAATTCTAGTTGTTAAAAAGACACACTCATGCTCCAGGCATGAAGCCATTGCTTTGCCTGGGTATGAAATTGGGCCACAACTGACAGAGACTTTTGATTTTTAAATGCTTTATTTTCAAACATCTTAATTTTTATTGATAATCAAATAATCAAATGTCAGTAAATAATTACATTTATTTAAAGTAAATGACAATTTATATATATTTTTATGTTCACTACTTTTATGTCATTTGATCCTTAATCTTATTTACTAATATTTGTGTTAAAGAGCATAACTTTCAAATAACACCCATTGGGGTAAATTACATGTGGATCGCTATTTTAAGGTGCGCCAGTAAAGAGGCAAACGTGCCCATTACAAGTGGCTGGTTAATGCTCCCGTAAGCTTGTGGTTTCACTTTGCGCTAAGCACAATTAACCAGATGTCAGACCTCTGGCTAATGATAAAAATTTGCCTCAAATGCCCATCAAATAAAGTGTACAGTTCCTTGTAATAAAATAAAAACATGATAATTTTGTTTTTGTTTTTTAAACTGCACAAAGCAGTTATAACGGTTTAAAGTGAGGGGATGTGGAGCGTTAGATTACATTGCGGTCTGTAAATATATATGTATACGCTTATATATATATATATATATATATATATATATATAAATAAAAAAATATATATATATATATATATATTTATGTGTTAATATGTGTATATACATATATAAACACATAAATATATATGTATATATTTATATACATATATATTTTTAATTTGCTGCCCAACACTGCAGGACTTACCTGCTGTGCTTCGCTAGGTGCTTTGCCGTGTCTCACAGCATGAGAACAAGGTCCCCATTGGAGCATATAAAAACTCGCTCTTGTGACCACAACACTTGTAATACCAGGGCACATTTGTGTGCGCTGGTCATTGTGTTTTAATATAAACATTGCGTTGACCATACTCTACTGGGGAGATCATCATTCTGATCAAATGCAACCTAACATTTTAGCACATTTATTATTAATTGTGTGTGGTTTGATTTTCTTTGTAAAAAGTGTTATTTATATCTTTATGTTATGCTTTTCTGTAGTGTTTTTTATATAAACATACGTTATATCTCATGCATTTTGTAAAATATTTTTTTTAATTTTAATTACTTACTCTTGTAATGTGTTAATATTGATTCACTCATTTATTTTTCTTTTCAGTTACAGATTGGATTTTCATACCTCATTACTTAACCTAAAATGGCTGTTGCATGAAAGGATGTGTTCCAGTAATAGCCAAATATATCAAGAACAAAAAAACAAATCTGTCAAAGTGTAAAAATGTAGCCATTCTTAAAATTGGGGCTGAAGGTGCGTGTTTTTTAGACTAAGTTTGAATTATAATCACTAAGCACAGCAATCCAGCATGAGTTAGCTCTATTTCAGCATAAAATAGTGTAACACCGAGGACTTTCAACCGATCAACACAAATGCAATATACAGGGCCAATGACATTATGGAACTATCAGCAAACAGCTAGGTACTCGAGTATCAGCCACAGCACTTACTTTCCATACAGATGGTAGCCTCCAACGCTCAATCCCATAGCCACCCGGCTCATACCTGGGATAGAATGGTAGACAGGGGATATCCCAAAAGACAGATTAAGGTCATCAGTCAAAATGTGGATATTATGGATAGAGATCAGCTCCTAGCTACTAAAATGAATGTGTCAGAAGACAAGGGACCGATATTTGTTACACAGGTCTCAAACCAATACTCTAATGCAGTGATTTTCAACCTTTTTTTGCCATGGCACACTTTTTTACATTAAAAAATCCTGTGGCACACCACCATCCCAAAATTGTAATAAATCACACATTGTAGCGATTCAATTAAATTAAGCTTTATTAGCATGCATGACAGTCACTATAACTGTATTGCCAAAGCTAGAGGCACAATAATAACCATAAAAATCTCACTAAGAACAACAACATGCATCAACAACAAAACAGCAACAAGTGAAAAAAACAAAAATGAACAATGAAGAAAAAATTATTTATTACAAAAATACAGTACTGAGTACAGTGGTACACCAAAGTGAACAACAGTAGTGAGGAAACACGAACAATAAACAAAAAGTAACAGTTTAGTCTCTCAATTTGTATACTTACTAACTCAGTGTGAAACCTGGGCTTGTTTAGATAAACACAAAGCCGATATCCTGTCAGGAACTGAAGAAAGGCACACACGAAGCTCTTCCTCAACAGCCCTCAGTCTCTCTCTGTTTTTAGTTTTTATAGCAGTCATGCTTGAAAAGCTCAGTTCACAGAGATATGTTGTGGAAAATGATAGCAATGTTGAAAAAGCTTTGTTTGCCAGAATGGGGAACTCCTTGGCAGCAGTCAACCAAAAACTGTCCAAAGGTAGATCAGCAAAGCTTAGCTTTAAACCACGGTCTTGTCTCAGTACAGTTAGTTCCTCTTGTTCCTGCAAAGTCATGTCCTTTCCAAAAACTGCTCCTGAGCTATATGGGTCTCTAACCCAGTCAAGGCATTCAGTGGAGGTTGAGAAGAAATAAAATGACAACTTCTCCTCAAGGGTTTTCAAATGTTTACCAATTATCTCAAACAGCACAGAAGTGTTGACATCTCCTTGACATTTCTGGGTGAGTGGGAACATGTCAATGTTGTCACTTTCCAGATGTTGTCGCCAGAGGTTCAGCTTTGAACGGAATCCGTTAATTTTATCTGTGCTTGTGAGCAGGTTTTCATTTCGGCCTTGCATTCGTGTGTTCAGTTCATTCAGATGCTGAAACATATCTGCCAAGTATGCCAGCCTTGCACACCACTCATCACTTGCAAGCTGCTTTGCGTCATCGCATCTCTCATTAGTCAAAAACACTTTTAGTTCCTCCCGTAGCTCATAAACACTGGCCAGCACTATGCCGCGCGACAACCATTGGACCTCAGTATGGAACAATAAGGCTTTATGCTCTGCACCCATTTCTTCACACAATGATGCAAATATGCGGCTTTTCAGAGGCCTTGACTTTACATAGTTTACCATGCGCACAACATCATCCAACACAGAAGCTATTTCTGCTGGTAAAGTCTTGGCAACAAGCGCCTTGCAGTGCAAAAAACAGTGTATAACAATAACATCTGGTTGTTTCTCTTTCACTCTGCTAACAAAGCCTTTTGTGCGCCCGACCATAGCTGCAGCCCCATCAGTGCAGACACTCGTGCAGTTTTCCCACTTAAGTCCACCTTGTTCAAGATAATCTGATGGGACCCGAAAAATTTCCTCTCCTGTTGTTTTTTCTGGTAATGCCTTGCAAAATAGGAAGTTTTCTCTGATGGCGTCTCCATCCAAAAAGCGCACATTGGCCAAGAGTTGAGCATGTCCACTAATGTCCGTAGACTCATCAAGTTGCAGTGCAAATTTCCCACTGATGTGTATCTTTTCCAAAACAACACTTTCAATGTCAGCAGACATGTCATCAATACGTCAAGCAATTGTGTTATCTGAGAGAGGGACTTTGGCTACTTCTTTAATCGCGTCAGGGCTAAGCATCTCAGCCACAATGGCTTTGCAGGCAGGTAGTATTAATGTCTCTGCTATAGTGTGTGGCTTTTTTGATTTGGCTACGAGTTCAGCTACTAAGTAGCTAGCTTTGAGAGCTCTCTCAGACACCTTTGCATTTTTTTTCATTAAAATTCCCTGCTTCTCATTGTGTTTACGCAGGCGAACAAAATATTCTGTTTTCTTGTTTTGAAGTGACGGGTGTTTTGTTTGGAGATGGCGTTTAAGCTTGCTTGGGACCATGGAATGGTTGGATAGCTTTTCCCCACACACCAAACATAACGGTGTAGGTGCAGTTGGATCCCCGGTGAAAGTAAATCCAAATGAAAGATAACTTTCGTTGTATTGCCTTGAGCTCACCATTTTTTTTTTTTTTTTGTTCACCACTCACACCAGGCTCTTTGTTTGAATTATTTGCAGGGCCTAGCTCAGAGTTGGCATTTTTCCTTTTCAAGAACTTATCCATCGCTGTAGGAGAACTGTCTGGGATGAGTACGTAGGAGGTTAGCAGCAACTACCGACTTCTGTTCCTCTTCAGGAGTGCACTTAAGCAAGAAGGCAGGGCCGTACTGGGAATAAAAAGCAGCCCTGGAAAAAATAAAAGACGAGCCCTATATTTTATCAAGATATATATATATTATGTGTGTCAGGTACACCTGGTCAGTGGCCGTATAAGCCTGATGGGCAGGCACATCTGGTCAGTGGCGAGATCACAGGGCGCTGTATACAGAGATCACAGGGCAGACACACTTGGTCAATATCTATATACACATAGAGGCCAGCCACCATGCTCTGCATTTATACTAACAGGAAACCACAAACAGATACCTCAGTATATGTGAACAAAATAAACACAGGTAAGCCATCTGGTCAATGTCTGTATAAAAAAAAACAAAAACAAAAAAAAACACAAAGCACCGTCTCCTCTCTAGGTAGGACATTCTTTCTACAGAAAACTATCCACTTTAGGCTTGTCTGCGTGTGGACACATAATCATGCACACTAAATACATGCATGCAATCATGCCCTCACTATATAATTCTACTTCAGGAGCTGTGAAAAAGTGAGACAGACCTGGTGTTATGCAAGAAACATTCTGCATTCACTGACTTGCTATCCATATTCTGTGTCCCAAACAGGTACACCATTACCCCACCCACTCCATTGTCAAAGCATTTACTCAGTCGACCCCATGCACCTGTGCCAGGCCCCAGCAGGTACCTCACCATTTGCAGACAGCAGGTTGTCATGTGCTGAGAGCGGGTGAGGGCTCTGGTCAGGGCCGGTGCAAGGATTTTTGTCTACACAGGTAAAGGTGCATTTTGATGCACCCCCCCAGTCCCAATACCCCCACAACGACACCATAAAACCTCCCAACTGTGTGAGAAGAGTGCTTTCTATAATATGACACACATGAACTAACACCCTCCAGTGGTGAAAAACTGTATAAATGCCCTAAGAGAAGAGGTCTTAAGGCATAGAAATTAGCATATGAACCTCCAAGGTTTAGCTTTCAACTAAGAATACCAAAAGAACAAAGCAAAATTGGTGATAACAGTAAATTGGAAAATTGTTTAAAATGACATTCCCTATCAGAATCATAAAAGTTTATTTTGGACTAGACTGTCCCTTTAACAAAACACAGTTTGCAGGAGGATCACTACAGTAAATTAGCAAATATTATTCAGTTATGACAAATGTGTCCCATTTATGCCAGAAAGAGGACAAAAACAAAAAAATAACTTTTGCTATTGAGCCCACACTAATTATTGCAGCCCCAAATTTGCTTTTATACCTCACATGGTATTTTGACATTACCAATTTCTTTTAAATCTGACACTACAAGAAAGGCAAGAGTAGGGAGGAGTGAGTGAAAACAGGCCATTTGGTATGAAATCTGCAATTACATTTTTACTGACCTAATTTAGACAGAATATTGAGACTTCTCCATCAGTCTAACAAAGGTAAGACTGCAATGAGGAGGGAGACACAGGATATAAATATATAAAATATACATATAAAAATACTGCAGCTTTATTTTTAAAATCCTTCTGATGGATTTTAAAAATAAAGCTGCAGTATTTTTATATGTATATTTTATATATTTATATCCTGTGTCTTCCTCCTCATTGCAGTCTTACCTTTGTTAGACTGATGGAGAAGTCTCAATATTCTGTCTTGTTTGTGAGGTACTGTTGGGGCAGGAGGAAGCACCTTACTAGAAAGTTACTGTTAATTAGAAACAAAAAAATAGCCAACAAGCCCCAGCACACACACATCTCAACATGCATGCAGCTACTGCCTGGCGTTGAGAGCCCTCCCTCTGCATCTCCCCTACTAACCGTCCTCTGCTCTGTCTCCGGTAACAGGGAGTCAGTTACTAGGCGCCAGCATCACCTCATGTGTGTTTCCCTCTCACAGCAGCAGCTCCAGCTCCAGTGCTCCACCAGTCTGCCTCCACCACCCAGCCTCTCATCATGTGACGTCACTAAGCTCAGTCTCACTGGAACCGGCTCAGCGCGCAGCAGCGCAACTCTGAGAAACTTAATGACGTCACGTGAGTCGTGAATGCGGCCCCAGCCCAGTGCCCAGTAGTGCCTGTGCCCACACAAATGACATGCCCAGGGCCCCCGCAAAGTGTGAGTCGCAATGTTTAAAAACTGACAGTGTGTGTCGTGCGCTTACATTTTTCACACTAATATGACTATTTTCCAGGCTTAGGGCGCCCCCAGCATGTGGCGCCGGATCTGCCTGGAAAATAGTCATATTAGTCAAGTGTGAAAAATGTATGCGCATGGCACACACTGTCAGTTTTTAAACATTGCGACTCACACTTTGCTAAATCTTGGTGCCTTTTTTTAGTTTGTTTCACCCTTGTATTTACTTATCGCTTTCAGAAGCTAAAATGTATTTTTGCCACCATTTTTTACAAGTCTTAGATAAATGAGTGAATAAATAATAGTCTATTATTTATTACTACTCATTTATCTAAGACTTGTAAAAAATGGTGGCAAAAATACATTTTAGCTTCTGAAAGCGGTAAGTAAATACAAGGGTGAAACAAACTATAAAATATAGAGTCTACTCCTGTAACTATAAAATATATCCTCTAAGTCTAGTCTAATTATATAGAGTCCAGTAGTTAGTACATATGACTTACCGGTACTTGTCAGAGCGGCACACAGTTCTTAACTTCCAGAAAACAAGACTCCGTCTGGGACACGTCTAGACTCTAGAGCAGGGACACGGCATGTGTAGTCACGTGCGCAAAAAAGCTGTGACTGACTGGTGCACTGGGTCTGTATGTGGTCATGTGACATATGTGACCAATAATATTGCATAAAAAATTATTTATTTATTTAAAAAAAAAAAAAATTGCAGAGCAGCCGGGTATGCCACGGCACACCTGAAGATGTGTCACGGCACACTAGTGTGCCGCGGCACACCGGTTGAAAAACAAGGCTCTAATGTATGTAATATCATCAGAAAATATCTACCTATGATGTATGGCGATAAGGCTCTTAAAGAGACAATTGAAAGAGGGTGTAGGTTTGTGTATACAAGAGGAAAAAATGCTGGGGAACATACTGTCACCCAGTTTATTAAGAAAAAAGTACACAAGTCAAGGAAGTGCATGGCTAGTGACAAATGAAACTTTCAGGTGCGACAATAAAAGGTGCCGTGTGTGTAGTTTTATCAAAGTGACCAAGAAATTTAAATCACATGCTACTGGTGAAGAGTTTGATGTTAAAGGTTGTATCAACTGTGCCACTGAATATGTGGTATACTTTATAGAATGCTCTGAACACAAAAAAAAAATACATTGCGATGAGTACCAGAGACGTTTACACTAATGAGGTATTTAATAGCTAAATGTGGTTTGGTGTGGAAAGATTTAAGTGGGAGTGATGTTTTAGCTTACCAGTGGTTTAAAAACCCCAGGTGTTAGTCAAGCAAGGTTTATGACTACAACGCATTGGTCAGCCGAAATGTGTAAGACCGCACTGTCTCCATCACAATTATATTTTATAAGTTAAAATAAAGTGTACCCTTTTATCCAGCAACTTGGATCCCCATCTTCTTTTTTTGAATTATGTCATATTTTAAAATGTGATTTTGATAAAAAAATAAATAAAATATATATATATATATATATATATATATATATATATATATATAAAAATACACAAATAGGTCCAAAGCACTAGTCCAGGCAAAGAAGTAAAAAATAGAAAAACTTTATTCCAAAATTGATTAATAGCATAGAGAGAGTTGGACCTTACACATTGCATAGATGCAAGGTATACAGAGTGAAGCCGTGCTCTTCAGCAGACATGTTTCATGCTCAATGCATTTGTTCACTGCATAGAGGAGCAACGGCTCTTCACGGCCTTTTATTCACTTCAAGACTTAAAGAAATAGTACAAATAATTAATATACACTCTATGTATTATACCAAAAAGTCTAGACTACAATATTTGAAACTGAATGCTAAGATAAAATACATATTACACAAAATATTATCAAATTCAATTAAAAGTTTATAAATTGTAACATTTATTTCCTCTTACTTTAAGGTTAATGATTATGCATGTAAAAATTAATTCTACCTTTCATCTCTAATTTATTAAGAGTTCCTTAGGATATATAGTTTCTCTACGCTAACCAGTCTGTTGTATACACTTGTATAGTGTCACTTATACATATAGATCTATATCTTTCCTAAAATTTTGACCATCCGGAATGGAGGTATTGAAAGAAAATATCCTAAAGACCTCTCTAAGATTTAATTTGTTCTCCCTATTACCACCCCTTCTCCAACTAGGGACATGATCAATCCCCTGTAAACTCAAAAGATTGGGATTAGAGTTGTGGAATTTCCTAAAGTGTTTAGCTATAGGTGTAGTTGATTCCTTATCTTCAATGGATCTGAGATGCTGTAAAACCCGATCTTTTAGGGATCTTTTTGTTCTCCCCACATATTGTTTTGAATACCCCCTACATGTTAAGAGGCATATCACGTGTGTTGTACTGCAGTTGATATAGAATTTTATCCCATGTGTAAGTTTTGTGCTTGTAGAACTAAAACTACATGGTCACATGTTTTGCAAATGTTTTTTCTACATTTCAAAAAACCCTTTTGTTGCTTAAGCCAACATGTCTTGGTCTCTCTTGGGAGATCTGATGGGGAGACAAGATTGCCTATTGTTTTACCTTTTCTTGAAATGAACTCACATCCATCCTTTACTATTCTCTTCATAATTGGATCAGCACAGAGAATGGGGATACTTTCTCTGACTATCTTACATACATCCCTATATTGTGTACTGTAAGTTGTAATAAATTTTGTTTTTTGATTACCTCTCCTGTTGGTCTTTGGTTTATAACTAAGGAGCTGTTCTCTAGGAATTTGATCGACTTCCATTTTGGCTTTACAGGGAATCTCATCACTATATCCTCTTTCTTTTAAACGTTGTGTCATAATATTCACCTGTTCTGTGTAGTTCATTTGGTTGGAACAATTAGGTTGTGCACGTATAAATTGTCCCTTGGGGATGCCCTGAAGTGTGTGCCGAGGATGATTAGAGCTAAATTCTAAGATGTTATTGCCTGCTGTAGGTTTCCTGAAGAGATCACTCTCTATAACTTCTTTCTCTAAAATGGCTGAAATGACAATATCCAAAACAATTATCTGACTCAGACCTTGTTCTCCTAAAAAGCTGATGCCACAATTCTTTCTATTTAGATATTTACAAAATTAATATGTTGTTGTTTCACTATAATCCAAGATGAAAAGCAGATCATCAATATACTGTGCATTAAGAATAATGTTTTCAATAAAGATGTTTCCATCTCCATAGACGTGAGGCTGCTCCTACCAACCCATAAAAAGGTTGGCATAACAGGGGGCAAACTTTTCCCCCATAGCAGTCCCATGCCTCTGGAGATAGAAGCCCCCATCAAATATAAATAAATTATGTGTTAGTTAGTAGTCAATTGATTTTAATATGAATTGTTTTGTTGTGTCTTCAAAATTACTGCACCTTTCAAGAAACTACTCTATGGCTTGAAGCCACTTTACATGTTGAATAGATGTATATAATGATGTGACCTCAGCTACAAATAACCTATATGTTGGTTTCCAATTAATTTGTTTAAGTTCTAACAGAAGTGATGTAGTGTCCTGAATATAGCTAGAGAGTGTTTTTACCAGGGGCTGGAGAAAATTATCCATTAGCTCTGATAATGGTTTGTTTAATGTCAGTATATTTATAAAAAATCTTAGCAGTATTCTCCAAACAATGTGTGAGTATATGGCAGGGAATATATTTAACAATCTTTCTTTAGACTTAACCCACAATCAATATACTTCTACTAAGACAACAAAATGAATATAAATATCTGAATTCTTTATTATTAGTAAATAACTATGAACATGTTGATACATAAATATTTGTAATAATTCGAATATGAGTCAATATTATATTCGTTAAAACAAAAACTATTTAAAATATGCTATGCAAAGCTCATGCAAATTTACTTTAAAAACCAGCCTTTCATTCAGAGCTGCATTTAAAATATTACAATGAGACCTAAAATAGCAGCTACAAATATTCAGCAATATGATTTACAGTTTATTTTTACCCTGTTAATACAATGAGGTTCCAAAATCTTTAACAGCTCAATACCCCAGCAACACAATTCTAACAGTGCTAATTCAAACAATAGGACAATCTATACTTCTATTAAAACATCAGAAATTGTATATATTATATATGTAAAAACCCAATTCTGAGTTATCACTCAATAGTTGTATAGATAAAACAATTTAGCATCAAGGATATGTATTTAACAATATACATATAAACTATATAAATGTATATAAACTACAATATGAAACTGCTCCCTTTAAGTTTTTCCACTTTATTTTAAACTACAGCTATTATGTATATATCTGTGTTAAAATATTAATTGCAACCCTCTTTCTTTTTATATATATATATATACGTTACCGCAATGACCGAAATTGATAATTCAGTTACCAAGGATTCCTGGTTTCATCTCAGAAAATATATAAGTACATTTTTGCAATCACTGAGAAAAAGGTAGAACAGCTTGCTTAGAATGAATGTATTTTGGACGCCCAGCAGTAGATCATTCAAGTTTGCAAAATCTGTGTCTTTTTTTTCTTTCCTGCATTCACTTAAATAAGTTTTTCACTCATTTATGAAACCATGGGAGTGGCCCTACAAGATCTGACCATCCCATTGGTTAGGTGGGATGTCTATTTGGATTGGCCCTCGGTCACCATGGAAACATATCTGCTATACCGGTATCGGCCCTTAGGTGGCAGCAGATATACAACATAGCAATACATTTAAACACATCTCTGAACATTTAAAATCTTTCTTTAAAATGTGTAATAACTGCCATAATTCCTTCATATTAATAATTTCGCAATATCAATCCCATATAGGTAGGATCACATTACCTCTCTGGTCATTTTGATATGTAACATGTGTCTAACATTATTTATATTGAATAATTTATATTGCTAACTATTCAATTTTTCCTATAAAACATATTATAATTTATTGAATTTAGAAATTTCTCTTAGCATTTATATTTCATTTAGCCTATCAGAAAATTTTTATTTCAATATCAGATGTCAATATGTCATAGTCATATCATATCAAAGTAACTGCCATATATCTATCTCACTATATTTCAAGAGATGTATTTAAAACTTTATAAACATTTATTTCACATTCATATGATATGACTTATTTCATCCCATGTATCGTCCTGTGTGTGTCATCTCTTAGTTCCACCTGGAAAACAGTAAAGCATGTAATATATACATATATGGGTTATTTGAATTATTTTAAACATACATGGAAAACTGGTATTGTTCCCTTTGCAGAATGTATTTAATTCTATTTGAGTCATCTTCCCCCCCAGCTGTGTGTCTGCAGCACATGTCTTACTTTGAATCCACAAAAATTTAGGTGACAAATTCCAGAGGGCTCCCAAGCACATTCTCCACCTAAAACACAGATCATTTATTCTAAATAATCAAAGGGATTTCCTGTAAGTACTATGCTTATCCAGATATTTCAGATTTTATCCTTTTAAGTGATTGTTTTAAATTGGGTAGACCAAATGTTCCATTGTCAGGGGGAAGTTTTAATTACAATTTGGTATGGCTTCATGTTCACACTTTAGCTAGGAATGTCTTAGAGTCATAAAACTCTGCATATAGTCAAATGAGCATGGTCACTGAGTTAGTTCCTTTAGGAAAATGTTTGTGTGCTTTACACAGCAGGAGGTTGTGCTTCAAAGCTATGCTGATTTTCAATCCTGATAAACGTACATCCACCTAGCCAAAATCAATTTGTAGGGGGTTTTGAGTTAAATCCTGACATCAGAATTTCTATTCTACAGCACATCTGATAAAATAGATGGCTTCATATATACACACATCCTTTTCATATTATTTTCATTTATGTATATATATATATATATATATATATATATATATATATATATATATATATGTATGTGTCATTGACCTTTACCCTGACATTAATGAATCAACCCCCACAATTATTGGGCAGCCTGGGGGGTTTGTTAAATCTTTGTGAACTTGGGAAATAGTGGTATATAGGTGTTACAGGATGTTCAGGGATTAGATTCTCTTCTACCGACTGTGTGATAATGTTATTGTACCTTGCAGCTTTAACTATATCCTTGAGTATATTTTTATATTGATCTGTTGGGTTTTCTCTCAGTTTAGAGTATACTTCCCTGTCATTGAGCTGTCTTTGTGCTTCATTGGTGTATGCTGCTCTATCCAATATTATGACATTACCTCCCTTGTCAGATGGTCTAGTCACTATTCTCCTATCTTGGGTAAGTCTTGTTAGTGCTTCTTTCTCTTTTCTTGTCATATTGTTTTTTTTTTGTTGCTAATAGTTTCAGAGTTGAGTTTCCTTAATCTTTCTTCTACCACCTTCTGAAAGATTTAGATTGTGTTTGACCTGGAGTGCACAGGATAGAAATTACTTTTCTTCCTGCAATCACTAAAATCTATATGTGACTCATTTATTAGACCCCCCTTATGTCATTACTCTCTATCTGCAGATCTTGTTGTACTGCAGTTGATATAGAATTTTATCTCATGTGTCTACGTTTTGTGCTTGTAGAACTAAAACTCTTTCCTTCTGTCAAAATTTTTTCTACATTTGAAAAAACATAATTTATGCTTACCTGATAAATTTATTTCTCTTGTGGTGTATCCAGTCCATGAATCATCCATTACTTGTGGGATATTCTCCTTCCCAACAGGAAGTTGCAAGAGGATCACCCAAAGCAGAGCTGTCTATATAGCTCCTCCCCTAACGGCCATATCCAGTCATTCGACCGAAAACAAGCAGAGAAAGGAGAAACCATAGGATGCAGTGGTGACTGTAGTTTAAAATTAAAAAATACCTGCCTTAAAATGACTGGGCCGTGGACTGGATACACCACAAGAGAAATAAATTTATCAGGTAAGCATAAATTATGTTTTCTCTTGTAAGGTGTATCCAGTCCACGGATCATCCATTACTTGTGGGATACCAATACCAAAGCTAAAGTACACGGATGAAGGGAGGGACAAGGCAGGTACTTAAACGAAAGGTACCACTGCCTGTAAAACCTTTCTCCCAAAAATAGCCTCAGAAGAAGCAAAAGTATCAAATTTGTAGAATTTTGAAAAAGTATCAAGTGAAGACCAAGTCGCCGCCTTGCAAATCTGTTCAACAGAAGCCTCATTTTTAAAGGCCCATGTGGAAGCCACAGCTCTAGTAGAATGAGCTGTAATCCTTTCAGGAGGCTGCTGGCCAGAAGTCTCATAGGCTAAGCGGATTATGCTTCTTAGTCAAAAAGAAGGAGAGGTTGCTGAAGCCTTTTGATCTCTCCTCTGTCCAGAGTAGACAACAAACAAAGCAGATGTTTGATGAAAATCTTTAGTAGCTTGTAAGTAAAACTTTAAAGCATGAACCACGTCCAGATTGTGTAATAGACGTTCCTTCTTTGAAGAAGGATTAGGACACAAAGACGGAACAACAATCTCTTGATTGATATTCTTATTAGATACCACCTTAGGTAAAAACCCAGGTTTGGTACGCAGAACTACCTTATCTGCATGGAAGAACAGATAAAGAAAATCACATTGTAAGGCAGATAACTCGGAAACTCTACGAGCTGAGGAAATAGCTACCAAAAAAAGAACTTCCCAAGATAAAAGTTTGATATCTATGGAATGAAGAGGTTCAAACGGAACCCCCTGAAGAACTTTAAGAACCAAATTTAAGCTCCAAGGTGGAGCAACAGGTTTAAACACAGGCTTGATTCTAACTAAAGCCTGAAAAAAATGCCTGAACGTCTGGAACATCCACCAGACGCTTGTGCAAAAGAATAGACAGCTCAGAAATCTGTCCCTTTAAGGAACTAACTGACAATCCTTTTTCCAATCCTTCTTGGAGAAAAGATAATATCCTGGGAATCCTGACCTTACTCCATGAGTAGCCCTTGGATTCACACGAATAAAAATATTTACGCCATATCTCATGATAGATTTTCCTGGTGACAGGCTTTCGTGCCTGAATTAAGGTATCAATGACTGACTCGGAGAAACCACGCTTTGATAAAATCAAGCGTTCAATCTACAGGCAGTCAGCCTCAGAGAAATTAGATTTGGATGGTTGAAAGGACCTTGAAGTAGAAGGTCCTGTCTCAGCGGCAGAGTCCATGGTGGAAAGGATGACATGTCCACCAGATCTGCATACCAAGTCCTGCGTAGCCACGCAGGCACTATCAAGATCACTGATGCTCTCTCCTGCTTGATTTTGGCAATCAGACGAGGGAGCAGAGGAAACGGTGGAAACACATAAGCCAGGTTGAAGGACCAAGGCGCTGCTAGAGCATCTATCAGGATCCGTAACAAGGAAGCTTGGCGTTCTGGCGAGACGCCATGAGATCCAGTTCTGGTTTGCCCCAACGACGAATCAATTGTGCAAACACCTCCGGATGGAGCTCCCACTCCCCAGGATGAAACGTCTGTCGACTTAGAAAATCCGCCTCCCAGATCTCTACACCTGGGATATGGATAGCTGATAGTTGGCAAGAGTGAATCTCTGCCCAGCGATTTATCTTTGAGACTTCTAACATCGCTAGGGAACTCCTTGTTCCCCCTTGATGGTTGATGTAAGTCACAGTCGTGATGTTGTCCTACTGAAATCTGATGAACCTCATTGTCGCTAGCTGAGGCCAAGCCGGAAGAGCATTGAATATCGCTCTTAGTTCCAGAATGTTTATTGGAAGGAGTGTCTCCTCCTGAGTCCACGATCCCTGAGCCTTCAGGGAGTTCCAGACTGCCCCCCAGCCTAGAAGGCTGGCATCTGTCATTACAATTGTCCAATCTGGCCTGTAAAAGGTCATTCCCTTGGACAGATGGACCCGAGATAGCCACCAGAGAAGAGAATCCCTTGTCTCTTGATCCAGATTTAGTAGAGGGGACAAAGCTGTGTAATCCCCATTCCACTGACTGAGCATGCCTAGTTGCAGCGGTCTGAGATGTAGGCGTGCAAATGGCACTATGTCCATTGCCGCTACCATTAAGCCGATTACTTCCATGCACTGAGCCACCGAAGGGCGAGGAATGGAATAAAGAACACGGCAGGAATTTAGAAGGTAAATTTTCATTTCTACAGAATCTATCAGAGTCCCTAGGAAGGAAACTCTTGTGAGGGGGGATAGAGAACTCTTTTCCTCGTTCACCTTCCATCCATGTGACCTCAGAAATGCCAACACTATGTCCGTATGAGACTTGGCAATTTGGAAGTTTGACGCCTGAATCAGGATGTGATCTAAATAAGGGGCCACTGCTATGCCCGCTGCCTTAGGACTGCCAGAAGCAACCCCAGAACCTTCGTAAAAATTCTTGGGGCTGTAGCTAACCCAAAGGGAAGAGCTACAAACTGGTAATGCTTGTCTAGGAAGGCAAACCTGAGAAACCGATGATGATCTTTGTGTATCGGAATGTGAAGATAAGCATCCTTTAAATCCACTGTAGTCATGTATTGACCCTCCTGGATCATAGGTAGGATGGTACGAATATTCTCCATCTTGAATGATGGAACTCTGAGGAATTTGTTTAAGATCTTTAGATCCAAAATTGGTCTGAAGGTTCCCTCTTTTTTGGGAACCACAGATTTGAGTAAAATCCCTGTCCCTGTTCCTCCTTTGGAACTGGATGGATCACTCCCATAACTAGGAGGTCTTGTACACAGTGTAAGAATGCCTCTCTCTTTATCTGGTTTGCAGATAATTGTGAAAGGTGAAATCTCCCTTTTGGGGGGGAAGCCTTGAAGTCTAGAAGATATCCCTGGGATATAATTTCCAACGCCCAGGGATCCTGGACATCTCTTGCCCACGCCTGGGCAAAGAGTGAAAGTCTGCCCCCTACTAGATCTGTTACCGGATAGGGGGCCGTTCCTTCATGCTGTCTTAGAGGCAGCAGCAGGCTTTTTGGCCTGCTTACCTTTGTTCCAGGTCTGGTTAGGTCTCCAGACCATCTTGGACTGAGCAAAAGTTCCCTCTTGTTTTGCATTAGAGGAAGTTGATGCCGCACTTGCCTTGAAGTTTCGAAAGGCATGAAAATTAGACTGTTTGGTCCTTGATTTGGACCTATCCTGAGGAAGGGCATGACCTTTTCCTCCAGTGATATCAGCAATAATCTCCTTCAAACCAGGCCCGAATAGGGTTTGCCCCTTGAAGGGAATGTTAAGCAGCTTAGACTTTGAAGTAACGTCAGCTGACCATGATTTAAGCCATAGCGCTCTGTGCGCCTGGATAGCAAAATCAGAATTCTTAGCCGTTAGTTTAGTCAAATGAACAATGGCATCAGAAACAAAAGAATTGGCTAGCTTAAGTGCTCTAAGCTTGTCAAGTATGTCATCCAATGGAGTCGCTACCTGTAAAGCCTCTTCCAGAGACTCAAACCAGAACGCCACAGCAGCAGTGACAGGAGCAATGCATGCAAGGGGCTGTAGGATAAAACCTTGTTGAATAAACATTTTCTTAAGGTAACCCTCTAACATTTTATCCATTGGATCTAAGAAAGCACAACTGTCCTCGACAGGGATAGTAGTATGCTTTGCTAGAGTAGAAACTGCTCCCTCCAACTTAGGAACTGTCTGCCATAAGTCCCGTGTGGTGGCGTCTATGGGAAACATTTTTCTAAAAATAGGAGGGGGAGAGAACGGCACACCTGGTCTATCCCATTCCTTAGTAATAATTTCTGTAAACCTTTTAGGTATTGGAAAATCATCAGTGCACACCGGCACTGCATAGTATTTATCCAGTCTACACAATTTCTCTGGCACTGCAATTGTATCACAGTCATTCAGAGCAGCTAAAACCTCCCTGAGTAACACGCAGAGGTGTTCAAGCTTAAATTTAAATGTAGAGATATCAGTATCAGGTTGCATCATCTTCCCTGAGTCAGAAACATCACCCACAGAAAGAAGCTCTCCTTCTTTAGCTTCTGCATATTGTGAGGCAGTATCAGACATAGCTCTTAAAGCGTCAGTATGCTCTGTATTTCGTCTAACTCCAGAGCTATCTCGCTTTACTCTAAATTCAGGTAGTCTGGCTAATACCGTTGACAGTGTATTATCCATGACTGCCGCCATGTCTTGTAAAGTAAACGCTATGGGCGCCCTAGATGTACTTGGCGCCATTTGAGCGTGAGTCCCTTGAGCGGGAGTCAAAGGATCTGACACGTGGGGAGAGTTAGTCGGCATAACTTCCCCCTCGTCAGATTCCTCTGGTGATAAATTTTTTAAAGACAGAATATGATCTTTATTGCTTAAAGTGAAATCAGTACATTTGGTACACATTCTAAGAGGGGGTTCCACCATGGCTTTTAAACATAATGAACAAGGAGTTTCCTCTATGTCAGACATGTTTGTACAGACTAGCAATGAGACTAGCAAGCTTGGAAAACACTTTAAATCAAGTTCACAAGCAAATATAAGAAACGGTACTGTGCCTTTAAGAGAAACAAATTTTGTCAGAATTTGAAAAACAGTGAAAAAAGGCAGTAAATCAAACAAAATTTTTACAGTGTGTATAATAAGCTAACAGAGCATTGCACCCACTTGCAAATGGATGATTAACCCCTTAGTTAAAAAAACGGATAAAAAAAACCATATAGACGTTTTTTAACAGTCACACCAAACTGCCACAGCCTTGCTGTGAGCCTACCTTCCCCAACAAACGATTTTGGAAAGCCTAAGAGCCCTTTAGAGATGTCCTATAGCATTCAGGGGACTCCTGGAGGAAGCTGGATGTCTCAGTCTGTAAAAGTTACTGCGCAAAAAAGCGCTAAATTAGGCCCCTCCCACTCATAGTAACACAGTGGAAAGCCTCAGGAAACTGTTTCCAGGCAAATTTAAGCCAGCCATGTGGAAAAAACTAGGCCCCAATAAAGTTTTATCACCAAAGTATATATAAAAATGTTTAAACATGCCAGCAAACGTTTTATATTGTAAATATAAAAGCGTATTACCTCAGAAAGTAAGCATGATACCAGTCGCTATTAAATCACTGTATTCAGGCTTACCTTACATAATTTTGGTATCAGCAGCATTTTCTAGCATTCACATCTTCTAGAAAAAATCTTAACTGCACATACCTCATAGCAGGATAACCTGCACGCCATTCCCCCGCTGAAGTTACCTCTCTCTTCAGTCATGTGTGAGAACAGCAATGGATCTTAGTTACAACCTGCTAAGATCATAGAAATCACAGGCAGATTCTTCTATTTTTCTGCCTGGGACAAAATAGTACAACTCCGGTACCATTTAAAAATAACAAACTTTTGATTGAAGCAAGATAACAGCTACATTTCACCACTTTCCTCTTACTACCTCCATGCTTGTTGAGAGTTGCAAGAGAATGACTGGGTATGGCAGTTAGGGGAGGAGCTATATAGCATCTCTGCTGTGGGTGATCCTCTTGCAACTTCCTGTTGGGAAGGAGAATATCCCACAAGTAATGGATGATCCATGGACTGGATACACCTTACAAGAGAAAAACCTTTTTGTTGCTTAAGCCAACATGTCTTGGTCTCTCTTGGGAGATCTGATGGGGAGACAAGATTGCCTATTGTTTTACCTTTTCTTGAAATGAACTCACATCCATCCTGTACTATTCTCTTCATAATTGGATCTGCACAGAGAATGGGGATACTTTTTCTGACTATCTTACATACATCCCCATATTGTGTACTGTAAGTTGTAATACATTTTGGTTTTTGATTACCTCTCCTGTTTGTCTTTGGTTTATAACTAAGGAGCTGTTCTCTAATAATTTGATCGACTTCCATTTTGGCTTTACAGGGAATCTCATCACTATATCCTCTTTCTTTTAAACGTTGTGTCATAATATTCACCTGTTCTGTGTAGTTCATTTGGTTGGAACAATTAAATTTTACACATATAAATTGTCCCTTAGGGATGCCCTGAAGTGTGTGCTGAGGATGATTAGAGCTAAATTCTAAGATGGTATTGCCTGCTGTAGGTTTCCTGAAGAGATCAGTCTCTATAACTTATTTCTCTAAATTGGCTGAAATGACAATATCCAAAAAATTAATCTGACTGAGACCTTGTTCTCCTAAAAAGCTGATGCCACAATTGTTTCTATTTAGATATTTACAAAATTAATCTGTTGTTGTACAAACAAAAAGAGTAATGAAATATATAATCTTAGTTTGAGTGAAAAAAAGAGCACTAACTGACTTACAAAGTGACAATACACTGGTCATTCGTGGAGCCAATAAGGGAGGAGGAATAGTCCTACAAGATAGGGATGATTACCTCAAAGAAGCCTATAGGATATTAAGTGACAGTAACACATATGTTAAACTAAAAAATAATCCCACCAAGGTCTTTAAGGAACAATATGATGGTCTGATAGTGACAGCAAGAGAACTGGGAGTTCTTGACAAATCAGAGTTTGAATTTTTGAGGGTGGTGGAGCCAAAAATTGCTATTTTCTACCACATTCCTAAAATTCATAAGAATTTAGAGGATCCCCCAGGAGACCCAATAGTGTCCGGGATTGGGTCACTCATGTCAAAACTATCACAATACGTGGACACTATATTGAAACCCATGGTTCCTTGTCTCCGGTCATATATAAGAGACTCAACAGACATTATTACACAACTCTCCAAATGCACATGGAGTGATGAATATATGTGGGTCACTTTAGATGTCTCCTCTCTGTATAGATGCATACCCCATGATTTGGGCCAATCAGCAATTGAATATTATTTTAGACAGACAGGCTATACAGATTTGTCCCAAAGATCTTTTATCTTAAAAAGCATTGATTTTATTTTAAAGAAAAATTATTTTTTGTTCGAAGGTGAATTTTTCCTCCGGTACTGTGATGGTGTCAAAATTTGCTCCCAATTTCGCAAACTTATACATGGGGTGGTGGGAGGATCTATATATTTTTACAAATAATCCGTTTATAGATAAGATTTGAGGTGGTATGTTTTATTGATGATCTCCTCATAATTTGGAAAGGGGCATCTGATGAAGTGGCACATCTTGTAAAACATGTGAATCAAAACCTCCTTAATTTAAAGTTCACTGAGTCACATCATGTTTATTATATTACTTTTCTAGATCTCTCTCTGACTCAAATAATAACCACTGGTCTTTTTAGAAAGACGACTGATACTAATGCATATCTACATACCACTAGTGGACACCATCAAAAATGGATCCAAAACAATTTCAAAGGGTTAGAAGGAATTGTACTGATTTAGCTACATTTGATAAAGAATCAGAAGTACTAAAGAAAAGATTCCTTAGTAAAGGTTATGATCCAACATTGGTTCATAATGCATATACTGGGGCAAAGAATGTAGATAGAAATACGCTATTAATAACAAAAAATTTATAGAAAATTGGAGAGAACGAATAAATCTGAGAATCAACCGTTATTTATTACCAAATTCAACAGAGCCTCCAGACAGATAGAGAAAACTTTTAAGAAACATTGGCCAGTTTTGTTGCAGGACCCAATTTTAAAAATTTTTTATCAGAGAGACCTCAGATAGTTTTTAAGAAAAACCAAAATCTAAGAAATATCCTAGCCCCTAGAAAATTAAGAGGAAATGTGAAACAGAGAAACTGGTTACAAAACAAGTCCACTGGTTTCTTCAAATGTGGGAGGAAGAACTGTCTACGTTGTTTAAACATAGATAAGGAAAATTCAGATTTTAAATCCCTAAGATATAATAAAAAATATCTCATTAAGGAATCTATAAATTGTAAAAGTGCCCATGTAGTCTATCACCTCTCTTGTTCTTGCGGGAAAATTTATATTGGTAGGACAAAAAGGAGCCTAAAGACCCTCTTTAGAAAACATCTTGTTAATATTGATAAAGGAGTATTGTCCCATGGAGTATCAATGCATTTCTTAGAAGTACATAATAAAGACCCTAGTAGCCTGAAAGTTAAAGCGTTAGAAAGAGTAAAGCTTGATATAAGAGGAGGCAATTGACTCCTAGCCTTACGTAGAAAGGAAACATATTGGTTTTAAACACTTGGATCCCTTGAACCAAATGGGGAGAACAGAGAGATAGATTTGGCTGCATTTTTGGTTGATGAATAGGATCTTACATACATCTGGTGACTGATAAGGTGGTGTCAACTGTCTCACAGTTTTATACAGCTCTGTTTCATACATCTCTGGAGTATACCATATTGGTTAAGATAGAGCCTTACGTATTAATTTAACCATTTAGCTTACATATGTGGTCACATTAGTTTGACTAAACGGTAATTACTCATGTAGGTTCATCCATCTCAATTGTTATTAAATTAACTTTTTACATTTTGTCCTATATTTATGGTACACACATACGCCTAGATTTAGAGTTTTGTCGGTAAAGACCCGCGTAGCTAAAGCTGTTTTTTTTTCCAGCGCACCCTTAAGACAACGCTGGTATTTAGAGTTGTCTGAGTGGCTGCGTTAGGCTCAGAAAAGGGAGCGTTGAGCATAATTTAGCTCCACTTCAACCCTCAATACCAGTGTTTCTTACGGTAGCGGTAAGCTGGAAAAACGTGCTCGTGCACGATATCCCCATAGGAAACAATGGGGCTGAGCTGGCTGAAAAAAACCTAACACCTGCAAAAAAGCAGTGTTCAGCTCCTAACGCAGCCCCATTGTTTCCTATGGGGAAACACTCTCTAAGTCTGCACCTAACACCCTAACATGAACCCAGAGTCTAAACACCCCTAACCTTACACTTATTAACCCCTAATCTGCTGCCCCTGCTATCGCTGACACCTGCATTATACTATTAGCCCCTAATCTGCTGCTCCGGACACTGCCGCAACCTACATTATAGCTATGAACCCCTAATCTACTGCCCCTAACATCGCCGACACCTATATTATATTTATTAACCCCTAATCTGCCCCCTCAACGTCGCCGCTACCTAACCTACACTTATTAACCACTAATCTGCCGACCGGACCTCGCCGCCACTATAATAAATGTATTAACCCCTAAACCGCCGCACTCCTGTCTCGCAAACACTATAATAAATTGTATTAACCCCTAATCTGCCCTCCCTAACATCGCTGCCACCTACCTTCAATTATTAACCCCTAATCTCCCGACCCCAACGTCGCCGCTACTATAATAAAGTTATTAACCCCTAAACCTAAGTCTAACCCTAACCCTAACACCCCCCCTAACATAAATATAATTTAAATTAAACAAAATAATATTCCTATAATTAAATAAATTATTCCTATTTAAAACTAAATACTTACCTAGAAAATAAACCCTAATATAGCTACAATAAAACTAATAGTTACATTGTAACTATTTTAGGATTTATATTTATTTTACAGGCAACGCTATTTTTTTTTTAACTAGGTACAATAGCTATTAAATAGTTAATAACTATTTAATAGCTACCTAGTTAAAATAAAGACAAAATTACCTGTAAAATAAATCCTAACCTAAGTTACAAATACACCTAACACTACACTATCATTAAATTAATTAAATAAATTACCTACAATTAGCTAAACTAAAATACAATTAAATAAACTATTCTATAATACAAAAAAAACACTAAATTACAAACCAAACCTACCATATTCTAAATTACAAAAGTAATCAGCTCTTTTACCAGCCCTTAAAAGGGCTTTTTGTGGGGTATTGCCCCAAAGTAATCAGCTCTTTTACCTGAAAAAAAAAAATACAACCCCCCAACATTAAAACCCACCACCCACATACCCCTACTCTAAACCACCCAAACCCCACTTAAAAAACCTATCGCTAACCCCCTGAAGATTATCCTACCTTGAGTCGTCTTCACCCAGACTCCAAATACCAGCGTTAGGCAAATCCCATAGAAAAGATAGGATACGCAATTGACGTAAGGGGATCTGCGGAAGCCTGGAGTCGCGGTAAGTAAGTGAGCGGTAGACTCTTTCCTGGCTGACTCTAAATACTAGCGGGCGGTAAAAAGCAGCGTGCTTTTGATGGCTAACGCAGAACTCTAAATCTAGGCCCCATAGAGAGTTATTGAAAATCTATATATTAGCATTAATGCAATATGGGTTGTATAAGCACATTAATGTAAGGTGATGAAAATTCATCAGCTATATCATTGACAGTTTATATTATATATATTTTTTTTCTAATGGTTTATAGTTGATATTAAATTATGTTTTAGCTTGACCTGTCATATTAGATTTAATAAATGGAATAAATAGGTTTTAGATATGTATAGGGTTTCAGCTGATGTCCAAGTGTGCCTATTAAATGGCACATTACAGCATTCAGTTTTTATGCGTGTATATATATATATATTTTTATTTTTTATCCAAAACGGTTTCACTAAAATCACAAATTTATTGATCTATTTTATTGTGTATCCTAATACAGCTTTGCAACTACAAGGAACATTTGTATTTAAAATATAGATCTGAAGCTGAATATATATATATATATATATATATATATATATATATATAATGTTAGGTTTTTATCAAATGATATTATTTTTATTAAATGACATTATGCTTGTTGCATGGATTTGTTTGTTATATTGGTTAACTTATGCAATATACTACCATATTAATATAAATTATAAATGGTTGTTGAAGTCACTGTAACCATTACTATATGTCCAATACATTTCTTTAAAATAAGTATCAAGTATAATGAAATCCCCCCTGACAAATAGGAATGCATTATGTTCTCAAGGGTTGGTCTCTATACATGTATATAACGACGGATGGTGGTTCAAGTGGGCAGCCTCTGACGAAGTAGGGGGAATCCCTACGAAATGCGTAAGGCCACGCCCACCGTCTCTACGTCATCACGTTACTACACTCAGTATTTACAAGTTGCCGGCTTTCAATGCTTGCTAAACAGCTGACTGGATAGTTTTGTGTGGCACATTTTAAACAGAGTAATTGTACTTGTTATACTGAACTCTCCTATTTGGGGACATTTAAAGGACCGGATTAGGCTACAAATAATGAGTAGTGTTGTGGAACTACGAGTGTACATGTCTACCCTACACCTGACTTCTGAGAGCCCTTGCCTATATGGAACTCTGATGCAATATCTTTGAGAGACCTATATGGTTCCCTGGTGCCTTTAACATACCTCATATTGTTTGAGGTCACATCTTGTGAGTTTTAAATTGTGACATTAACTAAATATATTATTTTATCTTACATACTGCACTTAGAGGGGTTGCACCCTGTATTTTTCTCTTTTTTGTATCTTTAGTTTAACCCGGTTTCCAGTACCGTGTATTACATGAGGCAGCAACCCTGAATCCCTGTATCAGCCATACCATTTGGAAGCAGCATATCCTTTTTTGGTTTATTTTATAAATATAGATAACACTGATCTTTAGTGTGGGGCACTCTTTTCTTTGTTTTAGTTAGTAGTCAGTTGATCTTAATATGAATTGTTTTGTTGTGTCTTCAAAATTACTGCACCTTTCAAGAAAGTACTCTATGGCTTGAAGCCCCTTTACATGTTGAATAGATGTATATATTGATTTGACATCAGCTACAAATAACCTATATGTTGTTTTCCAATTAATTTGTTTAAGTTCTAACAGAAGCAATGCAGTTTCCTGAATATAGCTAGATAGTGTTTTTACCAGGGGCTGGAGAAAATTATTCATTAGCTCTGATAATGGTTCGTTTAATGAATCAACCCCCGCAATTATTGGGCGGCCTGGGGGGTTCGTTAAATCGTTGTGAACTTTAGGGAAATAGTGATATATAGGTGTAACAGGATGTTCAGGGATTAGATTCTCTTCTACCGACTGTGTGATAATGTTATTGTATCTTGCAGCTTTAACTATATCCTTGAAGGGTCACTGTAAGTAAATATTTTCTATGCCTGTTACTAACTAACTACCCCAAATACGCTTTTTATCAATAGCATTTCATTAACATATCTCTACCGTATATATCAGAAATCTTGTCTGCAAATGTAATTGTTTTCCAAACCCACTCCGTGGGTATCCTTTGCTCTGTACCAATCTGTTTACAATACCTAGGTTTCAAAATGGCGCTTTAAACACAAAGTTATTGGTTTAAGTATTTTGAACACGCAGTGCTGAAAATAGTGGGCAGGATAACGTGACATCATCGGCGAATAAAAGATATAACTTTTAGAACGTTATGAAACTTCGTTTTGGAGAAAATATAGGTCAGTAGGTTTTAATTAATGTTTATTAACTTTAATATGTTAGTTGTTTAGCTTAAAAATTATAACAGAAAGTAATCCTTTAAGTATATTTTTATATTGATCTGTTGGGTTTTCTCTCAGTTTAGAGTATACTTACCTGTCATTGAGATGTCTTTGTGCTTCATTGGTGTTTGCTGCTCTTTCTAATATTACAACATTACCTCCCTTGACAGATAGTCTAGTCACTATTCTCCTATCTTGGGTAAGTCTTGTTTGTGCCTCTTTCTCTTTTCTTGTCATATTGTTTTTGTTGTTGTTAATTATACCATTAGTTTCAGAGTTGAGTTTCCTTAATCTTTCTTCTACCACCTTATGAAAGATTTAGATTGTGTTTGACCTGGAGTGCACAGGATAGAAATTACTTTTCTTCCTGCAATCACTTAAATCTATATGTGACTCATTTATTAGATTCCCTTTTATGTCATTACTCTCTATCTGCAGATCTTGTAAATCAATAATGGAACATACATCTGAGAATGACAATGGTTCCTTTGTGCCAAATTTATCCATCTCTAGTTTTTCTTGGTCCTGTATCTTATCAGCATCAATAAAATGTTTCTTCAGCACCAATTTTCATACAAATCTATTAACATTTAATATAGTGTTAAATAAATTAAAGTGCTGAGATGGTACAAAACCGAGACCCTTGGAGAGGACAAATATTTACACATCCGTTAATCCTACACTTGATAAATTCATAACATTTTTATTTTTATTCATGCATATTTCGTCTGATATCCCTGTGACCGTGTCACATAGGTTCTCTGCTGGATGGATTTCTTCTTCTTCTGTTGCTGAGGCCCACGTCCTTTGTTCTGATTATGTTAGTGATCCTCTCCCTCTGTTGCCTCTGTGTGTTTTTTTTCTTGCACTTGGTAAAGTCTCTACTTGTCCGTTTTTTCACTGTGTGCTTGTTGGTGGTTGCACTGATATCTGTAGCACAGCTGATATTGGTTCTTCTGTTTCACCTTCATAGTCAGAGGATTCAATCTCATACTCAGTGTCAGAAAAAGTAACATTCTTTGATTGTTTCACTTTGTTCTTCTGCCATCTTTTAATTTTATTTCCTCCACGGTTTGGATTTTCTTGATTATCCCATCTATATACGGATTTGTGATCATAATTTGTGACCATAATTCTTGTCTGAAGGTAGTCATGTTTTGTTCAAATTGCTGGTCATATTTTTAAAATTCTGGATCCATCTGTACAGTTCTTAATTTCTCTTGGATCTCCTTAATTTCTAGTAAGAGATCATGTTTTTGTTTGAATTCTATTAATAAATCAATAAGTACAAATGAACAGCTGTCTAAGATGGTATTCCATTTGTTCATAAAGTCTGTCTCTGTGACCATAAATGAGGGGAACTTCCGAATTCTCAAACCCCTCGGGATACGTTTATTGTGTTTATAAATGAGAAATTATTTAATGTCCAATTCTAGCTTCAAGTCCGTTTTACTGAGTGTGTCAATTTCATAGAATAAATTATCAATAGTATATATAATTTTCTCCTCAGTTTCATATCTTGGCATGTCATCCTCAAAGTTGGTAAATACATAGGAAGATTAAACTTTGTTCCAACTGTCAAAGGACAATTTTTATCATTTAAGTGATACAAAACCCATCAATCATCCGAGATAGGATACAAAGAGGAAAATTGCACAGCTTCACAGTGTAGGTGCTCTTAGTATACTGTTAATGCTTTAGAGGTTAGGAGTAAACAAGCAGAGATTTCAATCTAGGGTGAGCAAGCAAATTATTAAGAAATATTTTCATCTGTCCATATAGTGCGCATGTCACCCATTGCAATTCAATGTTTATACAGACTTGGTCATCCAGCTATAGATATATATCATTTAAGCTATATTGCAAAAAAAGGGGTTTCTCATTTACCCACAATATTTTTGTCTGTCTATATAGTGTGCATGTCACCCACTGTAGTTCAATATTCATACAGTCTCAGTCATCCAGCTATAGATATCTTTCATTTGAACTGTATCACACTTGTGAACTCACCCATCTCATCTTTAGATGTGTAAGACTTTACTTGTAAGTCTTCACTCCTTTTGATGCTCCGGATCAGATGATTTGCTGCACCCGCTCAAGGGACGAAGATAGTGGCTTGCAAACAGAGTTGTGAACGGTGCGCTCCCTCTTACCCGGATCCACATACACACGGCACACTGGAGAATGGGTGTGACATCAGATGCCAATTGCCAATCAGCTGTGCTTGATTGAAGTGCTTTTGTCCCAAGTGCTTAGGAAGGTAATATAAATACACAAATAGGTCCAAAACACTAGTCCAGGCAAAGACGTAATAAAATAGAAAAACTTTATTCCGAAATTGATTAAAAGCATAGAGTGAGTTGAACCTTACACATCGCATAGATGCAAGGTATTTAGAGTGAAGCCGTGCTCCTCATCAGACATGTTTTGTGCTCAATGCACTTGTTAATGATTTGAGGTTAATGATTATTCATGTAAAAATTAATTCTACCTTTTATCCTTAACTCATTAGTAGTTCCTTAAGATATATAGTATCTCTACGCTAACCAGTCTGATGTCTACACTCGTATAGTGTCACCTATACATATAGATCTATATCTCTCCTAAAGTTTAGACCAACTGGAATGGAGGTATTAAGAGTAAATATCCAAAAGACCTCTCTAAGATTTAATTTGTTCTCCCTATTACCACCCCTACTCCAACTAGGGACATGATCAATCCTCTGTACATTCAAAAGATTGAGATTAGAGTTGTGGAATTCCCTAAAGTGTTTAGCTATAGGTGTGGTTTATTACTTATCTTCAATGTATCTAAGATGCTGTAATACCCGATCTTTTAGGGATCTTTTTGTTCTCCCCACATATTGTTTTGAACATAATAATAATAATTTAATTTCCATTAAGTTTGTGATTAAAAATAAGCACTTTATTTAATGTAGTCTATGAAGAAAATCAAGTACCTTAATTTATGAATTTCTGAGTCATATTCGTGCAATAACATAATTAACATCAGAAAAATATTTTTAATAATGTGTAATAAATTAGCAATCTACTGGGCTCCTCTTAGGGAAATACTTTTACTTTCTGCTTTCCACCTTACACCTACCTCTTTTGTCTACCTCTCTGCAGCTCCCCCCTGCCACATCACCAAAACTTAGGGAGAGGGCAGGAGGGGAGAGATTCAGGGAGTATTACTATTGCTATGTATATTAAGGCATTCTATATTATATAAAAACATAATTTATGCTTACCTGATACATTTATTTCTCTTGTAGTGTGTTCAGTCCACGGGTCATCCATTACTTATGGGATATATTCTCCTTCCCAACAGGAAGTTGCAAGAGGATCACCCAAGCAGAGCTGCTATATAGCTCCTCCCCTCACATGTCATATCCAGTCATTCGACCGAAACAAGACGAGAAAGGAGAAACTATAGGGTGCAGTGGTGACTGGAGTTATAATTTAAAATTTAGAACCTGCCTCAAAAAGACAGGGCGGGCCGTGGACTGAACACACTACAAGAGAAATACATTTATCAGGTAAGCATAAATTATGTTTTCTCTTGTTAAGTGTGTTCAGTCCACGGGTCATCCATTACTTATGGGATACCAATACCAAAGCTAAAGTACACGGATGATGGGAGGGACAAGGCAGGAACATTAAACAGAAGGAACCACTGCCTGTAGAACCTTTCTCCCAAAAACAGCCTCCGAAGAAGCAAAAGTGTCAAATTTGTAAAATTTGGAAAAAGTATGAAGTGAAGACCAAGTTGCAGCCTTGCAAATCTGTTCAACAGAGGCCTCATTCTTAAAGGCCCAGGTGGAAGCCACAGCTCTAGTGGAATGAGCTGTAATTCTGTCAGGAGGCTGCTGTCCAGCAGTCTCATAGGCTAAGCGTATTATGCTACGAAGCCAAAAAGAGAGAGAGGTAGCCGAAGCCTTTTGACCTCTCCTCTGTCCAGAGTAAACGACAAACAGAGAAGAAGTTTGTCGAAAATCTTTAGTTGCCTGTAAGTAGAACTTCAGGGCACGGACCACGTCTAGATTATGCAAAAGACGTTCCTTCTTTGAAGAAGGATTAGGAAATAACGATGGAACAACAATCTCTTGATTGATATTCCTGTTAGAAACAACCTTAGGTAAAAACCCAGGTTTATTACGCAGGACTACCTTGTCTGAATGAAAGATCAGATAAGGAGAATCACAATGTAAGGCAGATAACTCAGAGACTCTTCGAGCCGAGGAAATAGCCATCAAAAACAGAACTTTCCAAGATAAAAGCTTAATATCAATGGAATGAAGGGGTTCAAACGGAACACCCTGAAGAACTTTAAGAACCAAGTTTAAGCTCCACGGAGGAGCAACAGTTTTAAACACAGGCTTAATCCTAGCCAAAGCCTGACAAAAAGCCTGGACGTCTGGATTCTCTGCCAGACGCTTGTGTAAAAGAATAGACAGAGCAGAAATCTGTCCCTTTAGCGAACTAGCGGATAAGCCCTTTTCTAAACCCTCTTGTAGAAAAGACAATATCCTAGGAATCCTAACCTTACTCCATGAGTAACTCTTGGATTCACACCAATATAAATATTTACGCCATATCTTGTGGTAAATTTTTCTGGTAACAGGTTTCTGAGCCTGTATTAATGTATCAATAACCGAATCCGAAAACCCACGCTTTGATAGAATCAAGCGTTCAATTTCCAAGCAGTCAGCCTCAGAGAAATTAGGTTTGGATGGTTGAAAGGACCCTGGATTAGAAGGTCCTGCCTCAGGGGTAGAGACCATGGTGGACAGGACGACATGTCCACTAGGTCTGCATACCAGGTCCTGCGTGGCCACGCAGGCGCTATCAGAATCACCGATGCTCTCTCCTGTTTGATCCTGGCAATCAGTCGAGGTAGCAACGGAAAAGGTATAAGCTATGTTGAAAACCCAAGGGGCTGCTAGTGCATCTACCAGCACCGCACCCGGGTCCCTGGACCTGGATCCGTAACAAGGAAGCTTGTCATTCTGGCGAGATGCCATGAGATCCAGATCCGGTTTGCCCCAACGACGAATCAGTTGAGCAAACACCTCCGGGTGAAGTTCCCACTCCCCCGGATGAAAGGTCTGTCGACTTAGAAAATCTGCCTCCCAGTTCTCCACGCCTGGGATGTAGATCGCTGACAGGTGGCAAGAGTGAGACTCTGCCCAGCGAATTATTTTCGAGACTTCCAACATCGCTAGGGAACTCCTGGTTCCCCCTTGATGATTGATGTAAGCCACAGTCGTGATGTTGTCCGACTGAAATCTGATGAACCTCAATGTTGCTAACTGAGGCCAAGTTAGAAGAGCATTGAATATTGCTCATAATTCTAGAATGTTTATCGGGAGGAGTCTCTCCTCCTGAGTCCACGATCCCTGAGCCTTCAGGGAGTTCCATACTGCTCCCCAGCCTAGTAGGCTGGCATCTGTTGTTACAATCGTCCAATCTGGTCTGCGAAAAGTCATTCCTTTGGATTGATGAACCCGTGACAACCACCAGAGAAAAGAATCTCTGGTCTCCTGGTCCAGATTTAGCAAAGGGGACAGATCTGAGTAATCCCCGTTCCATTGACTTAGCATGCATAGTTGCAGCGGTCTGAGATGTAGGCGCGCAAATGGCACTATGTCCATTGCCGCGACCATTAAGCCGATTACTTCCATGCACTGAGCTACTGATGGGCTGGGAATGGAGTGAAGGACACGGCAAGCATTGAGAATCTTTGATAACCTGGACTCCGTCAGGTAAATCTTTATCTCTACAGAATCTATAAGAGTCCCTAGAAAAGGGACCCTTGTGAGTGGTAACAGAGAACTCTTCTCCACGTTCACTTTCCACCCATGCGACCTCAGAAATGCTAGAACTATCTCTGTATAAGACTTTGCATTTTGAAAACTTGACGCTTGTATCAGAATGTCGTCTAGGTACGGAGCCACCGCTATGCCTCGTGGTCTTAGTACCGCCAGAAGTGAGCCCAGAACCTTTGTAAAAATTCTCGGGGCCGTAGCTAACCCGAAGGGAAGAGCTACAAACTGGTAATGCCTGTCTAGAAAGGCAAACCTTAGGTACCGATAATGATCTTTGTGAATCGGTATGTGAAGGTAGGCATCCTTTAAGTCCACTGTGGTCATATATTGACCCTCTTGGATCATGGGTAGGATGGTCCGAATGGTTTCCATCTTGAACGACGGAACCCTTAGGAATTTGTTTAAGATCTTTAAGTCTAAGATTGGTCTGAAAGTTCCCTCTTTCTTGGGAACCACAAACAGATTTGAATAAAACCCTTGCCGCTGTTCCGTTCGCGGAACTGGGTGGATCACTCCCATCACTATGAGGTCTTGTACACATTGTATAAATGCCTCTTTCTTTACTAGGTTTGTTGATAACCTTGACAGATGAAACCTCCCATGTGGAGGAGAAGTTTTGAAATCCAGAAGGTATCCCTGAGATATAATCTCCAACATCCAGGGATCCTGTACATCTCTTGCCCAAGCCTGGGCGAAGAGAGAAAGTCTGCCCCCCACTAGATCTGTCTCCGGAAAGGGGGCCCTGTCTTCATGCTGTCTTAGGGGCGGAAGTAGGCTTTCTGGCCTGCTTGCCCTTGTTCCATGACTGGTTGCCTTTCCAACCCTGTCTGTAACGAGCAGTAGTTCCTTCCTGTTTTGGAGCAGAGGAAGTTGATGCTGCTCCTGCCTTGAAATTACGAAAGGCACGAAAATTAGACTGTTTGGCCTTTGATTTGGCCCTGTCCTGAGGAAGGGTGTGGCCCTTACCTCCAGTAATGTCAGCAATAATTTCCTTCAAGCTGGGCCCGAATAAGGTCTGCCCTTTGAAAGGAATGTTTAGTAGTTTAGACTTAGAAGTTACATCTGCTGACCAGGATTTAAGCCATAGCGCTCTGCGCGCCTGTATGGCGAATCCGGAATTCTTAGCCGTAAGTTTGGTTAAATGCACTACGGCATCCGAAACAAACGCATTAGCCAGCTTAAGGGTTCTAATCTTGCTCAAAGATTCATCCAATGGTGCTGCGCGAATCGCCTCTTCCAGAGACTCAAACCAGAATGCCGCTGCAGCAGTGACAGGCGCAATGCATGCAAGAGGCTGTAATATAAAACCTTGTTGAACAAACATTTTCTTAAGGTAACCTTCTAATTTTTTATCCATTGGATCTGAGAAAGCACAGCTATCCTCCACCGGGATAGTGGTACGCTTGGCTAAAGTAGAATCTGCTCCCTCCACCTTAGGGACCGTCTGCCATAAGTCTCGTGTGGTGGCGTCTATAGGGAACATTTTTCTAAATATAGGAGGAGGGGAAAAAGGCACACCGGGTCTATCCCACTCCTTGCTAATAATCTCTGTAAGCCTCTTTGGTATAGGAAAAACGTCAGTACACACCGGTACCGCATAGTATTTATCCAGCCTACATACTTTCTCTGGGATTGCTACCATGTCACAATCATTCAGAGCCTCTAACACCTCCCCTAGCAACACGCGGAGGTTCTCAAGCTTAAATTTAAAATTTGAAATTTCTGAATCCGGTCTCCCCGAATCAGAACCGTCACCCACAGAATGAAGCTCTCCGTCCTCATGTTCTGCAAATTGTGACGCAGTATCAGACATGGCTCTCGTGTCATCGGCGCGCTCTGTCCTTAACCCAGAGCTGTCGCGCTTGCCTCTTAACTCGGGCATATTGTATAATACTTCTTTCATAACATTAGCCATATCATGTAAAGTGATTTGTAAGGGCCTTGATGTACTTGGCGCCTCAATCTTACGCACCTCCCGAGCGGGAGACGAAGGTACTGACACGTGAGGAGAGTTAGACAGCATAACTTCCCCCTCGTTGTCTGGTGATAATTTCTTTATCGGTACAGATTGACTTTTATTCAAAGTAATATCAATACAATTGGTACACATATTTCTATTGGGCTCCACATCGGCTTTTAAACATAATGAACAAGCAAATTCCTCTGTATCAGACATGCTTAAACAGACTAGCAATGAAGCTAGCAAGCTTGGAAATTACTTCAATAAGTTTACAAGCAATATAAAAAACGCTGCAGCGCTTTTTTAACAAAACACAATTGAATAACAAAGAACTAGTTCAGTTATAGTCAACAATTCTTTAAATGTATTAATTAGCAGAGGATTGCACCCATTAGCAAAAGGATGATTAACCCTTCAGTACCCAAAACGGATATCAAATTAAGATTTAACGCTTTTATCACAGTCAAACACACTGTCACAGGTCTGCTGTGACTGATTACCTCCCTCAAAAACGAATTTTGAAGACCCCTGAGCTCTCTAGAGACGTCCTGGATCAAGGAGGAAGAAGCAGGAAGACTGTGCTAGAATTTTAACTGCACAACAAGGCGCTAAAAAAGGTCCCTCCCACTCCTATTACAACAGTGGGAGACCTGATATAACGGTTTCTATGCAGAAATATACTTTAGCCGTGTGGAAAAAAATCATGCCCAAAAAGATTTATCACCAAAGTACCTCACAAAATGATTAACATGCCAGTAAACGTTTTTTTAAAAAAACAACATTTCAGATGCTGTGTAAAGTTATTACTAAGCCTGCTACCAGTCGCTTCTACTGCAGTTAAGGCTCACACATTATATCAGTATTAACAGTATTTTTTCAGTCAAATTCTAGTCCCTAGAAAATAACTCTACTGTGCATACATTTATCAGCCTGATACCAGTCACTACTACTGCATTTAAGGCTGTACTTACATCATACGGGTAACAGCAGTGTTTTCTTAGTCAATTCCATTCCCAGAAAATATTGTACTGCACATACCTCATTTGCGGGAGACCCCGCATGCTATTCCCATTTTCTGAAGTTACCCCACTCCTCAGAATGTCGAGAACAGCCAGTGGATCTTAGTTACGCCTGCTAAGATCATAGAAAACGCAGGCAGTTTCTTCTTCCAAATACTGCCTGAGATAGAAAAACAGCACACTCCGGTGCCATTTAAAATAACAAACTTTTGATTGAAGAATAGTTAAGTAAAAACACCAGCTCCTCTCGCGACCTCCTTCTTTGTTGAGGGTTGCAAGAGAATGACTGGGTATGACATGTGAGGGGAGGAGCTATATAGCAGCTCTGCTTGGGTGATCCTCTTGCAACTTCCTGTTGGGAAGGAGAATATATCCCATAAGTAATGGATGACCCGTGGACTGAACACACTTAACAAGAGAAATGTACAATTTTAAAAACGCACTTTGTGTGGCAGGGAATGATTTCTGTAGATACTTACCTGTCACATCTCTTCTGGCAAATTAAGCCAGGTTCTGACTTAGGGGCTGATTTAACAAGAGCTGAATGGTCCTAAATGTAACTGTTTTCATGCAAGCCTTAAGGCTTGCCGGAAACAGGAGTTAAGAAGCAACAATCTTAAGACCACTGCTCCTTAACTCATATGCCTCCTCTGAGGCGGTGGACATCAATCTGCCCGATTGCATACATTTGGGTTGATTGGCACCCCCTGCTAGTGGCCAATTGTTCATGAATCTGCAGGGGGCAGCATTGCACAAGCAGTTCACCAGCACTGCTTGTGCAATGATAAATGCCGACAGCGTATGCAGTCTGCATTGATCGATGTGTGACGGACATGATCCGTTACTGAGGACCATGTCCGCTCACACTTTGTTAAATCAGCCCTTTAGTTGTTAAATTGATTTTGAATTTACACAGTTATGTTTTGTTCAGATGCACTTGTTTATTTTGTACTAATGGTTATGTATACAGCTCCACATTAGCAAATGCCACCTCTCTGTTTGTTAATGTCACAGTTTATGGGACTCAGCAATCATACTCTTAATATCCTTACCAAAAATGTTAAGGGATTAAACTCCCCTTGTAAAAAATCTAAAGCGTTATCTGATCTAACTAAAACAAGGGCTGAAATCCTTCTCCTTCAGGAGACAAATTTTTAATGCCTAAAAAACCTAAGTACTTTGTCAAAAAATTCACTTAGCACTACCACAGCTCAGCAACCACTAAAACAATGTGGTGTCAGTATCCTCATTAGGAAAACCCTACCCTTCAAACTAACACAGATGGTTAACGACACCAAAGGCATATATAGTTTTTTATTGAGGTATTGGATATAAATTACAATGTATACTTCAACAACCATGTACGTATCATTATGTAATAGTAACAAAACAGAACTTGAGGTAAAGCACATCTGCATTAATTTCGTTCTGTGCAACAGTTTCTAACACCTCGTTTTTACAGAGGTCACCATTATAGATATGTGTGGGCTATCTTAGCCCCTTTCATTTCACATAAGGAAAAGAAAAATCAAGTGTAAAGTCACTTTCGTAGTAACTAAATTATCGGCCAGGGTCCCCGACCTTCCTGTCATAATAGTTCCTGGTGGGGGGGTGATGGGTTTGTATCAACATCCCACCGGTTACTCCAGACCGGTGGGTGGCCACTATTGTCTGTCTATGTCTGTAGCGGGTGGGTAGCCCTGTGTAGGTTAGTGGGGGGTGCAGGAGGTATTCTCTGATCATTAAAGGATGGGTAGTATAGGAGTGAAAGGGTATGGCTATGGTTATGGAGGGTCGCTGCCATGATTATTTCCATATTGTTGTGAATGGCATGTGACTAGCCTGGAGGGGGAAGCCTGCGTGTCCAAAGGGTCTCCCATGGTTCCCAAATTAAACAGTAGTCTGTCAGTTGTCTGCGCTCTCTATAGACATAATTTTCCATGTTCTTTATGTAGTTTACATTATCTACGACACCTTGCCATTTTGGGGGTTGGCTTTTCTTCCAGTTTCGTGCGATAAGCAATTTAGTGGAAGTGAGAATGCACAAGAGTAGATTTTTTTTTTGGTCCGGGGATTTCCCCCATCTCAAGGTGTAGGACTGCAAGGGCCGGGGTTAGTTTATCTATTAATTCCAGGTCTTTACAGGTTTTTTCCACTGCACTCCACAGATTGTCTAACCTTGGGCAGGTCCACCAAACATGGAGTGGGGTGCTGATCTCCCCACAGTCTCTCCAGCACTTGGGGGAGTGGTCTGGATAGTTTCTACAATTTTGTGGGAACTAAGTGCCATCTTGTGAGCAGCTTGAAGAACAGCTCATATATGGTGACACAGTGGGTAGCTTGCTTAGTTAGGGCTATCCCTCTGTGCCATTCCTCTGGTGGGTAAGTGGATTGCAGGTCCCTCTCCCAGGTCTCCATATGTACCGTTTTAGGTAAAAGAGATTCTTCCAGTAGGCACTTATAGTGCGCTGATAGGGGCTTATACAGCTGGATATTAGTTTCCCATCTTTGTTCCCAAGCGGTGGGATCTCTTAAATCACTGTCTAGAAATCCTCAGGATCTCATTAGGGTCCGCAATCTCAGGAGGTCAAACTGAAATTTAGGGGTCAAGGCGGGGAGTGCGGACATGGATGTGTGTGTTTTTAGCTTTTTATTGTCATAAAAGTCTTTCAAGGAGACTATACCTGTGTCAGACCAAGAGTTAAGATTGGTATCTGGTAGTCCGGGGAGCAGGCCTCGCACGGGGTGTATGGGTGAGGGGTGGGGAGCTATATATTTGCTATGTCGTAGTTTCATCCAGCACTGTTGGCAATCTTTAATGATATTGTTGGCTATATGAATTTTCGATTGCCAATGCAGAGGGAACCACAGGAGGTCCTCAAGGTTGACATAAGCTGGTAGTGAAGTCTGTTCTAACTCTCTCCACCTAGTCATAGGGAGTTTCCCTCCCCACGCTGAGATGTGAGTGATCATTGCTGCCTCATGGTATTTACGTATGTTTGGTAAGCCTAGACCTCCTTTTTCAATAGGAGCCTTGAGAATATGGGCCGCTACACGGGGTCTTTTATCATGCCAGATATAGGAGTTGAACAGTGTCTGGAATTTCCGTAACAGTGACATGGGGAGCGAGATGGGGATGCACCGGAATAGATATGTGAGCTTGGGAAGCATCATCATCTTGAGGGCTGCTACTCTGCCCATCCACGATATCTCTCCATATCTCTGAGAGGCAAGCTCTGAGGTGATCTTTTTTAACAGGGTGTCGTAATTCTCTTTGAGTACAGGGAGTGCAGAATTATTAGGCAAGTTGTATTTTTGAGGATTAATTTTATTATTGAACAACAACCATGTTCTCAATGAACCCAAAAAACTCATTAATATCAAAGCTGAATATTTTTGGAAGTAGTTTTTAGTTTGTTTTTAGTTTTAGCTATTTTAGGGGGATATCTGTGTGTGCAGGTGACTATTACTGTGCATAATTATTAGGCAACTTAACAAAAAACAAATATATACCAATTTCAATTATTTATTTTTACCAGTGAAACCAATATAACATCTCAACATTCACAAATATACATTTCTGACATTCAAAAACAAAACAAAAACAAATCAGTGACCAATATAGCCACCTTTCTTTGCAAGGACACTCAAAAGCCTGCCATCCATGGATTCTGTCAGTGTTTTGATCTGTTCACCATCAACATTGCGTGCAGCAGCAACCACAGCCTCCCAGACACTGTTCAGAGAGGTGTACTGATTTCCCTCCTTGTAAATCTCACATTTGATGATGGACCACAGGTTCTCAATGGGGTTCAGATCAGGTGAACAAGGAGGCCATGTCATTAGATTTTCTTCTTTTATACCCTTTCTTGCCAGCCACGCTGTGGAGTACTTGGATGCGTGTGATGGAGCATTGTCCTGCATGAAAATCATGTTTTTCTTGAAGGATGCAGACTTCTTCCTGTACCACTGCTTGAAGAAGGTGTCTTCCAGAAACTGGCAGTAGGACTGGGAGTTGAGCTTGACTCCATCCTCAACCCAAAAAGGCCCCACAAGCTCATCTTTGATGATACCAGCCCAAACCAGTACTCCACCTCCACCTTGCTGGCGTCTGAGTCGGACTGGAGCTCTCTGCACTTTACAAATCCAGCCACGGGCCCATCCATCTGGCCCATCAAGACTCACTCTCATTTCATCAGTCCATAAAACCTTAGAAAAATCAGTCTTGAGATATTTCTTGGCCCAGTCTTGACGTTTCAGCTTGTGTGTCTTGTTCAGTGGTGGTCGTCTTTCAGCCTTTCTTACCTTGGCCATGTCTCTGAGTATTGCACACCTTGTGCTTTTGGGCACTCCAGTGATGTTGCAGCTCTGAAATATGGCCAAACTGGTGGCAAGTGGCATCTTGGCAGCTGCATGCTTGACTTTTCTCAGTTCATGGGCAGTTATTTTGCGCCTTGGTTTTTCCACACGCTTATTGCGACCCTGTTGACTATTTTGAATGAAACGCTTGATTGTTCGATGATCACGCTTCAGAAGCTTTGCAATTTTAAGAGTGCTGCATCCCTCTGCAAGATATCTCACTATTTTTGACTTTTCTGAGCCTGTCAAGTCCTTCTTTTGACCCATTTTGCCAAAGGAAAGGAAGTTGTTATGCACACCTGATATAGGGTGTTGATGTCATTAAACCACACCCCTTCTCATTACAGAGATGCACATCACCTAATATGCTTAATTGGTAGTAGGCTTTCGAGCCTATACAGCTTGGAGTAAGACAACATGCATAAAGAGGATGATGTGGTCAAAATACTAATTTACCTAATAATTCTGCACACCCTGTATAATTGATTTTGTGTGTGAGAGGAATACTCCTAAGTGTCGTATGCCCCTCGTAGAGCACCGGAAAGAGTAGCGAGACTGAATCTTACTTCTCTCATGCGAAGGGATGTTGAGGAAATATGCTTCGGTTTTGTCAACATTGACCTTATAGTAGGAAAGCTCCCCAAACCTCCTCAATAGCTGCAATAGGCAGGGAAGGGAATCCAATGGTTCCATGAGGAAGACCGTGATGTCGTCCGCGAACAAGGCTAGTTTCTGTACAGTGTCATGTAGTTGTAGTCCTTGTATATCCGGACATTTTCTGATAGCTGCCCCTAGGGGCTCTATTGCTAGGACGAATAGCAGCGGAGATAGGGGACAACCCTGTCTGGTGCAATTGCATATTTGGATCTTGGGGGAACAGAACCCTAGGCCTCTCACAACCGCTGTGGGGGATGAGTATAGTGCCTTAACTGCTTTCACGTAACTTTCTGGAATACCGAATGCTGCCAGGGTTCGAAATAGAGTTTTTATTTTTCTGGTTGCGTGAGGTGTTTGAACGCTTCTCTTTGTAGGTGTCTGTTTGTAGCTGAAACTATATACCCTCCCAGGGTTTGCTGGAGTTTCAGTGATTGATGGTTGATCTGTAGTGAAACTGTTTACCTAGGAAAGGTTTGCAGGAGTTTGAGACCCCCTGTTGGTTATAAAAATCTTTTCTTAAGAGTTGCTGGAGCTGTATACCTTTTTCAAGGTTTGCTGGAGCTTCAGGTCTGGTGAGTGTCCACTCCAAGTCTTGTGGTGCTCGGTGTATAGCAATCACCGGTAACGGATTTTTTCGTGTTCAATCCTGGGTAGTCTCAGATGCAGACTTGAGTTGTTGGAGTGCACACTAGGGGCAAATCAGGCCGTCCGCGAACAAGGCTAGTTTCTGTACAGTGTCATGTAGTTGTAGTCCTTGTATATCCGGACATTTTCTGATAGCTGCCCCTAGGGGCTCTATTGCTAGGACGAATAGCAGCGGAGATAGGGGACAACCCTGTCTTGTGCCATTGCATATTTGGATCTTGGGGGAACAGAACACTAGGCCTCTCACAACCGCTGTGGGGGATGAGTATAGTGCCTTAACTGCTTTCACATAACTTTCTGGAATACCGAATGCTGCCAGGGTTCGAAATAGATATTCCCATCTCACCCTGTCAAATGCCTTCTCGGCGTCCAATGACACGGTGAGCATGGGAAGGCCCAGGTCTGCGGCCTCAGCATATATATTTAACAGACGTCGGGTGTTATCTGAACCCTGCCTATTCAGCACGAATCCCAATTGATCTAGATGCACAATAGTCTCGAGATGGCCTGTTAATCTATTGGCTAGCATCTTAGCGTAGATTTTTGCATCTACATTAATAAGTGAGATTGGCCTGTAACCCGAGCACTGGGCAGGAACCTTTCCTTCCTTATGTATAGTGATAATGTTAGCCTCTAAGTACTCAGGGACAAAACTGCCCCTCTCTGCAACTCGTGTGAATAATCGAAGTAGGATGGGGGCCAATATGGGGCTAAGAGTCTGGTAGAACGTAACTGAAAATCCATCTGGGCCCGGGGCCTTATGGGGGGTGAGACTGGCTATAGCCACCTTAACTTCTGCTAACGTGAAACGGGTATCTAATGCATCCCTAGCGTCTTCTGACAGTGTAGGCAGATCTAGCCCCCTCAGGAATTTATCAATATCATCAGAATTTGCCCTTTCTGCTGGCTCCGAGGTGGCTATATTGTATAAGGACGAATAGTAGTGGGCAAAAGCTGCTCCTATATCTTTAGGTGAGTGTGCTATTCCATTATGAGTTTTAATTTTAGCGATCCTACTCTGTTGTGTTCTTTTGCAGAGTTTGGTGGCTAGCAATCTATCTGCTCTATTCCCTTTGTAGTAGTACAACTGTTTGAGTCTGTGTAGATTGTCCTGCACTCGTAATGTTTCACATCTGGATATCTCTTCCCTGATAAAGCCTATCTGTGGCCTAGGGTTCTCTTTATTAGTGGTCTCCGTACAATGTAGCTAGGGAGTGAGATACAGATTTACGGCATTGGGCTGTCTTTTTGATGAAGTATCCACGAAGATAGGCTTTGAGGGCTGCCCATATCATGTCTATATCTGTGGTAGGTATGCCATTATGAGTCAGGTAGTCTGTGATTGTCGCAGTAAGTGAGGGAAGTTCTTTGTCTGAAAGCCATTGTTCAGGGAGTCTCCACAAAGGTCTACTCGTTGGTGGTTGTATGGCAGTAAGGTCTAATCAGACCATGTCATGGTCTGACCATGTACATGGTTTGATAGAGGGGTTGGTGAATTGGTCCAGAGTCCAGGGGTCACAAAGTATGTAGTCTATTCTCGAGTAGGATGTGTGGGCCTTAGAGAAATGTGTATAATCTCTTTCAGTGGGTGTTAGGCATCTCCACGCGTCGTACAGGTCATACTGGAACATAAGTTTACGGAATGCATTAGAGAGAGAAGAGATGTTACGGTCTGCGTGTGTTTTTTTTTTTTTTTTCAAAAGAGCTTTATTGTCATAAAAATCATAGTACAAACTTGGCTCTGGTTACAATATGAGCCTAATAGATTCTTAATACAGATAGTTTTTAGAGATTGAACAAAAATTCTTTAAGGCTCCTGTGAAGCTTAAATCTAACAAGTTAAGGCTTATAGTGGCTCTGAGATGGTTTCAAGGGGTGATCTCTGCTAACATTGTTTGGGAGATCGCAAGCCGCTCTTGGGCTATTAGAAAGTTCATATCTGTATTGTTTAGCGAGATGTTAGTGAGGCAGAGTCCAAGATCTTCATTTGCATGAAATGTCCGACAAATCCTAAGTTATTCTAACAAACAATAATATTTCTGGTCAAATGCTGCAGATCAAATACTTTAAACACTTGCGGTAAGGTATGTTGTGGTGTGAGCATTAGGGGTGGTGAGAGGGGGTGAGGGAGGGAAGGGGTCGTCTGTGCGGGGTGGTGTTATGAGGGTATGTCTGGGGGGCTGAGGTAATTAGTCAAGTAATTGGACTGTCTTATGTCTCTCCGTAATCAGTGGGTTACCTTGCCAGTATTCCCTTGTCTGGTTTAGTCAGCAAACCCTTCAGGTGTCTCTGTGTGCGTTCCAACGCATTAGCATGTATTTGTGCATCTCTAGTTTGCCTAATCCGAGAAAGTGGTATCGCTCCATGAGGAGAAAGTTGTCCACTTGCTGTTTCCATGATGTAAGATCTGGGATTTCTGTGGATTTCCATCTTTGTGGTATCAGTGATTTGGCGCTGTTAAGCATTATGTATAATAGGTTCTGCTTAGCGTCATCTTTAAGGTTTGGTAGGCCATGGAACCACAACAGGCTAGGTTCTTTGTTGATATTTGTGTCTAACGTTTTGTTGATGTGACCCACCACACTCTCCCAGAATGCTTCCAGTTTCTCACAGCCCCACCACACATGGTGCATATCTGCAAGCACGCCACAGCCCCTCCAGCACCTGTTGCTGGTCAGACGGTATATCTTTTGCAGTCTCCCAGGGGTGAGATACCACCTAGACATGTATTTATAATTAGTCTCTTGGATTTTGACTGATACAGAGGCTTTTTTATGATTGCGAAAAATTTGCATCCAGTCTGTGTGTGTGATAACTAGGTTTAAATCTCTGGCCCATTTGTGACAATATGTGGGCAATTGCTCGCCCTCAGTGTCCATCAGTATCCCATATAGCGTTGATATGAGGTGGCGGGGGGGTAGCACAGAGGCGCATAGTTTTTCGAATCGGGTATACTGTCTTTTAAGGTTTTTTGTGAGTTATGGGAGTTGACATAGTGTGAAAGTTGTGCGTGTGTGTGTACCACCCCTGTGGAGTGTCACCTATTATCCCTCCCAGTTCCGTCAAGGGTAGCATCCGTCCCTCTTTCACAATTGTACTGACAGATCGGTCTTTTAGATGGGTCGGGGTCACAGTGATGTCTCCAGGCTTTTTCATAAAAGGCAAGTCAGGGTTTCCAATGAGTGGGGTCAGTGGTGCTGGTCTGGTTGTTATAGATTTGCTAGTGTGTAACAATGTGTCCCACCTTTGAAACACTTCTTCTAATAGAGGGTATTTGCCGATGGTCTCAGGTCTGTGTTTTGTCTGTAACCAAGCCAGTCCTCCCACATTTCCTGTATGTAATATGTCTCTATCCAACTCAATCCACTGTTTAGTACTGGAATTGTGGCTCCACTCCACCACCCTCTGCAATCGGATTGCTAGTCTGTACCGGTCTAAATTTGGTAGGCCCAGACCACTTTTCTCCCTGGCTAAGTATAGGGTTCTCCTAGGGACTCTAGGTCTAATTCCCCCCCAAATTAATTTTTCGATATTACCCTGCAGTTGGCTTAAGTAGTCTTTTGGTAAAGGGATGGGTAACGCTTGTAGTATATAGAGAATGCATGGAAGAATATTCATCTTTACTGTGTGTATCCTACCTATCCAGGACAGCGTTTTGCCATTCCATCTAGAGAGGTAATTTGTGACTTCTTTTAATAAGGGGATGTAGTTGCTTTTAAATAGATCATTAAAGTGCTGTGTGATTTGTATGCCAAGGTATTTTATCTGGGTGTTTTGAACCTTTATTGGGCTGGTGAGTTTAAGGTTTGCTATATTTAGGGTAGGGGTATTTATATTGAGTAATTCAGATTTATTTAAATTTAAATGAAAGTTGGAGACCCCATCCATAGTCTTCGAATGTTTGTAGGAGAGGTGGGAGGGATTTGTCTATTTCAGTTAGGGTGAGTAAGATATCGTCCGCGTACATTGCTAATTTGTATTCTTTTTCTTTAGAGAGGATGCCCTTTATTTCCGTATGTGATCTAATCCTGCATGCTAGTACCTCGATGGATACAGCGAACAGTAGTGGTGACAGGGGACACCCCTGTCTAGTCCCGTTTTGAATGTTAAAGGGTTCTGATAGAACTGAGTTAGTTCTAATCCTTGCAGTTGGTCCGGCGTATAGGGAGAACACACTTTCAATAAAGCCGTTGCTGAAATTCATACTTCGCAGGGTGGCCCTGAGGAAATCCCAGTCCACCCTGTCGAAGGCCTTCTCGGCATCTGTAGATATGAGGACTAGGTCTTGGCCAGTATTACGTGCTAGGTCCGCCAGCTGCAACACTTTAATAGTGTTGTCCCTCGCTTCCCGTTAAGGTATAAAGCCTACTTGGTCTGATGAAATTAAATGCCCAAGAAGGGGGTTTAGTCTGTTCGCTAACACCTTAGCGAATATCTTAATGTCTGTGTTCAGGAGGGATATGGGCCGGAAGTTCTCTGGGGCGTCGGGGGATTTACCTGGCTTTGGAATCATGACTATGTGGGCTTCCAGCATTGATGCTGGAAAGCCGCCCATGTGGTTAATTGAGTTGAAAAGGAGCGATAGCTTCGGGGCGAGTACACAAGCAAATTTTTTGTAGTACTTCGCCTCAAAGCCATCTGGACCTAGGCTTTTCCCAGATGGGATGGATTTGATGGCCTTTAGAATTTCTTTGACGCTAATTGGGGAGTCTAGTTTTTCTGCCTGGCTATCGTCTAGTTTAGGTAAGTCTATTCCCTCTAGGTATTTGGTTATTGCGTGTACCTTTGAGGTATGTGAGTTGCTGCCTGTGTTGGCAGCGTCCAGATTATATAAAGTCGCAAAGTAGGAGCGAAATACTTCTGCTATTGAAGTGCTATCATGTTTGATCTGGTTAGCTTTATTTCTAATGTGATGTACGTGTGTTTTTAATTGTCTACGTTTAAGTGCTCTGGCTAACATTTTCCCTGCCTTATCTCGTTGCTTGTAATATTTTTGCCGTAGCCTCAGTGCCCTCTTTTGCTGTTAGTGTTGAAGGAATGTGTTAAACTCAGTTCTGGTCTGATTCAAGCGGGCTCTGAGGTCTATATTTTGGCGATTCTTTTTATGTTCTTGTTCTAGGTGTCTGAGGTTTCGTAAGAGAGTGTCGTGTCTATCTCTATGCTGTTTGAGTGATGTGGCCTTATGTTTCATTAGTACTCCTCTTATTACACATTTGTGTGCCTCCCAAATATTGATCCAAGTCACATCTGGTGTGTCGTTTATCTGAAAGTATTCCACCATCTTTTTCTCTACATCTGATTGTATCAGTGGGAGGTCCAGCATACTGTCATCTAATCTCCATATGTATGGGGTGATTGGGGAGTCCGGCCATTCTATTTGGCATGTCACGGGTGCGTGATCTGACCATGTGGTGGGCTGTATAGAGGTGTGTCTGACAAGTGTGAGGCCTAGAGAGTCAGTGAGGATATAGTCTAGCCGTGAGTAAACTCCGTGTGGGTTAGAGTAAAAAGTATAGTCTTTGACAGAGGGATGAAATGTGCGCCATACGTCATATAAGGCCAGGGTGTTTATCTGATTATTTATGTGATTAATGTCTCTTTTGGGTACGTTTGACTTGCCTCCCGATGTGTCAACCATAGGATGAAGTGGGACGTTTAAGTCCCCACCCATGAATGTCACCCCTTTCATGTTGTCCAAAACTTTCCCCGAGAGTGCGCGCATGAAGGTTGCTTGAGCTTTGTTGGGGAAATATACGTTTATGATGGTGATTGGTCTGCCGTATAGCAGGCCAAACAAAATCAGCATCCTGCCATCTGTATCTTTTTCCACATTTGTGATTTTTAATGGGGTATTTTGTCTGATGAGTATTCCCACTCCGCACTTCTTTGTTGGCCCTGATGAGAAGTATGCGGTGGGGTATGAGCGGTTGAACCATTTTGGCTCAAACCCTCTTTTAAAATGTGTCTCCTGTATTAGTACAATGTCCCCCTTTAGTCTGTTTAGGTCATGAGTTATGATAGATCTCTTTTGTGGGACATTGAATCCCTTGACATTAACTGATATGATGTTCACCCTGTGTGCTGTGTTTGCTTTATGTGGCAAAGTCATCTTTGGGTGTTAGGCTTTGCAGCAGGTGTGTTGGGGTCTGGGGTTTTTCCTTCGGTGTTTCCCTTCTGCCACCAACCATTTGAGTTTCTACCAGTAGCTATCGGTCAGGCGTGTCTGCATGATTGGTCTCTGGATCTAAGGGGGTAAGAGGGAAGAGACTGAGGGAGAGGGAAAATTATGATTTGTGTCAGGTTGGGTATTCCGGGATAGGATAAGCTACTTTGCACTGGTTTAGTCAGTAGGTCAAGTCGTCTACAGTTCAAATGTACTAAGTAGGGGGAAGGGTCCCCTTTCCCTAGTGGCAGCAAAAGTGTGCATTGATAGAGAGTTATGCATTTTGTGTAGTTAAATGAGGTTTTGGTGGGAGGGGGGGGTGGTATAAACAGTCCAATGTGAGGTTCAGTAGGGGATTAAGCTTGTGCTAGGGCAGGGGTGGTCGGCAAACATTTAACAGCATACAGCCACAGACCATAAGACTTTTCGTCTAAACCAAACATTTTCTAAGTATTTAACTTACAACAACCTAGTCATATTAAACAGTGATAACTTATACATAGCTATGAATAACAGGTGTATTCTATCCAGTGGCAACATTAGTGTAGAGGTTCTACTACATATACTGTGAAATTGCTCGGGTATAGCCTATACTGTGGTTGGCTCCTTATGTCCAAGGCACGTGTCTCAGAGCCCTGTGCTGTGTTTTAAGGTCAGGTGCTGTCTATTAATGTTTGCCTGGGGCCATTTTATGGACAGATATTAGGTCAGAATAGTCCCCTGTTACCTAGTAAGAAGTAGCCTCTGCCCTTTCAAACACTGCAATCTGGTGGCATGCTGTGTGCTAACAGGAGGCTTCTGGAAATTGGATTATGCCTCCACGTGGTCTGCATTAGGGATATAGTGATGGCTGCTCCTTTTCACTCAGGGCTTTTCCTATTGTATGGCTCAGCTAATAATTAATATTGCATGCCCTAATGAGTTGCTTTGTGGGGGGTCGCTGCCGTGAGCAGGCTGCTCCAAGGTTGTGTGCGGTATGGGCTATTGTTGTTTTACTATATTGCCCAGTGTGAATGGTGATCGGGGATTCTTAATTTGTCTAGCCGTGGTGCGGCCCGGTGCTCATTTTACCCCCTTGTTGTGCTGTTTGCCTGAGGGATGTCTGGTGGGTCTGTCCCTTCAGCCGGTATATTGTTTGCGGTGCCCGATCAGTCCTTTGTGACTTGAAGTCCTGTCATTCATTTTTATGTTTAATATCGCCTAGATTATGAGTTTTTGTCAGTAAGGCTGTGCGGGGCTAACAAGCCTTTTTTTCTGACCGCTCACTTAAGCCAACATTGGTATTACAAGTTTTCTACAAGCCGACGTTAACCTCAGAAAAGTAAGCGTTGAGCAAAATTTAGCTCCACATCTCACCTCAATACCAGCGTTGCTTAAGGTAGCGGAAAGCTGGCAAAACGTGCTCATGCACGATTTCCCCATAGGAAACAATGGGGCTGAGCTGGCTGAAAAAAACCTAACACCTGCAAAAAAGCAGTGTTCAGCTCCTAACGCAGCCCCATTGTTTCCTATGGAGAAATAAAAGTTATGTCTGCACCTAACACCCTAACATGAACCCCGAGTCTAAACACCCCTAATCTTAAACTTATTAACCCCTAATCTGACGCCCCCAACATCATCGCCACCTACATTATATTATTAACCCCTAATCTGCCGCTCCAGACACCGCCACCACCTACATTATACTTATGAACCCCTAATCTACTGCCCCCAACATTGCTGACACCTACATTATATTTATTAACCCCTAATCTGCCCCCCCAATGTCGCCGCAACTATATTAAATTTATTAACCCCTAATCTGCAGCCACCAATGTCGCTGCCACTAAAATAAATTTATTAACCCCTAAACCTAAGTCTAACCCTAAGTCTAACCCCCCTAACTTAAATATAATTTAAATTAAATGAAATTAATTTAACATAATTAAATAAATTAATCATATTTAAAACTAAATACTTACCGATAAAATAAACCCTAAGATAGCTACAATATAACTAATAGTTACATTGTAGCTATTTTAGGATTTATTTTTATTTTACAGGCAACTTTGTATTTATTGAACTAGGTACAATAGTTATTAAATAGTTATTAACTATTTAATAACTACCTAGCTAAAATAAGTACACAATTACCTGTAAAATTAACCCTAACCTAAGTTACAATTACACCTAACACTACACTATAATTAAACTAATTACCTAAACTACCTACAATTAATTACAATTAAATTAAAAAAACTAAATTAAGAAAAAAAAACCCACTAAATTACAGAAAAAAAAAGAATTTCAAGAATTTTAAACTAATTACACCTAATCTAATCCCCCTAGTAAAATAAAAATGCCCCCCAAAATAATAAAATTCCCTACCCTATACTAAATTACAAATAGGGCCTTTTGCGGGGCATTGCCCCAAAGTAATCAGCTCTTTCACCTGTAAAAAAAAATACAATACCCCCCCAACATTAAAACCCACCACCCACACACCCAACCCTACTCTAAAACCCACCCAATCCCCCCTTTAAAAAACCTAACACTACCCCCTTGAACATCACCCTACCTTGAGCCGTCTTCACCCAGCTAGGCACAAGTGGTCCTCCAGAGGGTCCAAAGTCTTCATCCTATAAAGCCAAAAGAGGACATCCAGACCGGCAGAAGGCTTCATCCAAGCAGCATCTTCTATCTTCATCCTTCCGGAGCAAAGCGGGTCCATCTTCAAGACATCCGATGCGGAGCATCCTCTTCATCCGACGGCCGACGACTGAATGACTGGTCCTTTAAATGACGTCATCTAAGATGGCGTCCCTTGAATTCTGTTTGGCTGATAGAATCCTATCAGCCAATCAGAATTAATGTAGGAAAAATCCTAATGGCTGATGCAATCAGCCAATAGGATTGGCCTCGCATTCTATTGGCTGATTGGAACAGCCAATAGAATGCAAGCTCAATCCTATTGGCTGATTGGATCAGCCAATCGGATTGAACTTCAATCCTATTGGCTGATTGCATCAGCCAATAGGATTTTCCTACCTTAATTCCGATTGGCTGATAGGATTCTATCAGCCAATCGGAATTTAAGGGACGCCATCTTGGATGACGTCATTTAAAGGACCAGTCATTCAGTCATCAGCCATCGGATGAAGAGGATGCTCCATGTCGGATGTCTTGAAGATGGACCCGCTTCACTCCGGAAGGATGAAGTTAGAAGATGCTGCCTGGATGAAGCCTTCTGCCGGTCTGGATGTCCTCTTCTGGCCGGATAGGATGAAGACTTCGGACCCTCTGGAGGTCAAGGTAGGGTGATCTTCAAGGGGGTAGTGTTATGTTTTTTTAAGGGGGGATTGGGTAAGTTTTAGAGTAGGGTTGGGTGTGTGGGTGGTGGGTTTTAATGTTGGGGGGTATTGTATGTTTTTTTACAGGTGAAAGAGCTGATTACTTTGGGTCAATGCCCCGCAAAAGGCCCTTTTAAGGGCTATATTCTAATTTAGTATAGGGTAGGGAATTTTATTATTTTGGGGGGCTTTTTTATTTTATTAGGGGGATTAGATTATGAGTAATTAGTTTAAAATTCTTGTAATTCTTTCTTTTTCTGTAATTTAGTGTGTTTTTTTTTCGTAATTTAGTTTATTTAATTTATTTGTAATTAATTGTAGGTAGTTTAGGTAATTAGTTTAATTATAGTGTAGTGTTAGCTGTAATTGTAACTTAGGTTAGGGTTTATTTTACAGGTAATTTTGTACTTATTTTAGCTAGGTAGTTATTAAATAGTTAATAACTATTTAATAAATATTGTACCTAGTTAAAATAAATACAAAGTTGCCTGAAAAAAATATAAATCCTAAGCTAGCTACAATGTAACTATTAGTTATATTGTAGCTAGCTTAGAGTTTATTTTATCGGTAAGTATTTAGTTTTAAATAGGATTAATTTATTTAATTATGTTAAATTTATTTTGTTTAATTTAAATTATATTTAAGTTAGGGGGGGGTAGACTTAGGGTTAGACTTAGGTTTAGGGGATAATAAATTTAATATAGTAGTGGCGACGGTGTCGGAAGATTAGGGGTTAATAAATGTAGGTAGGTGTCGGCAATGTTAGGGACGGCAGATTAGAGGTTAATAAAATTTAACTAGTGTTTGCAAGGCTGGAATGCGTCGGTTTAGGGGTTAATATATTTATTAAAGTGGCGGCGATGTCCAGTCGGCAGATTAGGGGTTAAACATTTTAGTTAAGTGTTTCCGATGTGGGGGGGGGGGCCTCGGTTTAGGGGTTATTAGATAGTTTATGGGTGTTAGTGTACTTTTAACACTTTAGTTAAGAGTTTTATGTTATGGCGTTAGCCCATAAAACTCTTAACTACTGACTTTTAAATGCGGTAGGAGTCTGGACAGGAGAGGGTCTATACCGCTCACTTTTTCAGGCGATCGTAATACCGGCATTAGGCAAATCCCATTAAAAAAATAGGATACGTAATTGACGTAAGGGGATTTGCGGTAAGCTAAAATCGCGGGAAAAAAAGACTCATAATACCAGCGGGCGTTAAAAAGCAGCGTTGGGACCCCTCAACGCTGCTTTTTAAGGCTAACGCAAGACTCGTAATCTCGCCGTATGTTTTTATAATTTTAAAATAAAACAATTGTTTATACAGTGGTTCCGTATCTTTTGCTTATTTTGTGGCCTCCCAGTATCAGGACTGCGTATATATCAGGAACTGATGTTTAACTCCTGAAAAGTGTGTGTATATAACTAAGGAATCAAAGTCACATTTATTATAAATGGTATCACACTATATATTTGTCTTTCTATTTGGTGGATACACAATAACAGATTTTGAATGTATCTACAGTGAGTGAGGTGAGCCTGACAGCTTGTGAATCAGGATTGCGCAATACTTGAACTTAAGACAGCTCAAGTCTATGTGAGTAGAAATTTGACACATTGTTTTAATTATATTTTTTAAACTGGTAGTGAGGCGCTAGAGAATTGACCCTGCTAGACTAGTGTATTCCCCTCTAAGAAAACAGTGGTAGAAATGCAGTGAATGTAGTCCAGCGCTAAATTAGCATGGGTAGAGCATTTAGTTAAATTATATGATTTGAATATTTTTATTTTTGAAATTAAATGAATATTTTATATATATGTTGCAATCTTGTATTTATATATTTAATGCAGATTATCCTAAGTTATTTATCAACATTCAGTTTAGAAGAGTTAATGAAAAAAATATATAATGTAAATAAACTTTTATGTATGAACTGATATATATAAGCTTCTTCTCTATATATGGGCTTCTTATCTATATGTAAAAACTAATAAAACATTTGTATAGTTAAACAGAAATTTAATAACTTGCTAAAAACAACACAAGATAAAAAGGGACGTCTCCCTTATAACATAGATTGCATCAGAAAAGACAATTGGATAACTTTAGTTAATGTTTCCGCTATTAATAATCAGGTACCTGATTATTAATAGCGGAAACATTAATTCAAAAAACTTAAAGTTCCAAATGAGATAACCTACCCGCTGTTATGGCGGGTGTTTGTTACCGGTCCGTTAGTGAGAGACTGGTATTTTAAAATATGTCATGTGACTTTTCCTACGTCACACTTGTGATCGTAGCTGTTTCAATTTAGTTGCAATATAACCAGTGATCCTTGATATTCTGTCAAGCGCTTATTATGTTGCAATTTTTTTTAACTTAAATCTGTATGTGTATCAGAAGGTGTATTCCCCTATTCCATGTATAATTAGGGAGTCTTGGGGGAGATTGCAACTAACGCTGGTCTTTTGGCACACCTGATGTCTCTATTGGTGTGGTCTTTGCGGTCACGTTCAGTGACTTGGATGTTAGACTGTGCGGTCACGTTCAGTGACTTGGATGTTAGACTGTGCGGTCACGTTTAGTGAGTATAATGCAATCCTCGCAGTGTGGACTTGGCGGTCATTTATAGTGACTGTGATAAGATCTTTGCAGTCACGGAGGTGACTAACAGTGGGGTCTTTGCGGTCACAAGAGGTGACTAGGAGTAGAATCTTTACCGGACATCAGTGATGTTATACAGCAGGGTCTTTGCGGTCACAAATTGTGACTTACATATATTAACTTGCGGTTATATCTTTGCGGTCACAGATTGTGACTTTAGAGTGGTCTTTGCGGTCACGAACAGTGGTGACTTAAAGGAAATCTTTGCGGTCACTAGTAGTGACTAACAGTATGATCTGTATAGTAGGAGATCAAAAGTAAAACTTGGCAGTTGTTCTGTGCAACTTGATAGAGCTGATTAGAAACAAATGCAGGTTGTAGCAACGTCCAGCTGCAATGTTGCAGAAAGTAATCAGCAAAGGAGATCCTGTGGTAGTTGTCTTTCCTTTCTTGGCAATTATAATAGCAATCAATAGCTTAGACAAATAAAAATATAAAGTGCAGAGTGACAACAGTGTCAAGGTCAACACGTTTCGCCCTTAGGCTTTATCAAGACATGTTTGTCTGTGTCACCTGAGGACATATATAGGGCTTGAATGTTTTGGTTTGGCTGTTCTATGTATTTTAATTAAAGGTGGAAGGTATAAATTCAATATAAAGGTGGAATTTTATAGTTGTGTGTGTCCACAAGAAGCATATTAACCTTCATTTATTTTTGTTCTTTGTGTTGTTATAAATGAAGGGGATTAATAGATCCTATAAAGGTTCTTATAAAAATGCAATAAACAAACATTATTTAAAATGATAGGATTTATATATATATATATATATATATATATATATATATATATATATATATATAATATATAATGTATGTATTTGTATTGATTTCGATATGCTTATAGTTACATGGATTTTGAGCATATGTCCATTTTTAAAATATATAAAACACATAAAAATTATAAATGAAAAAATATAAATAAAAAATTTTAAATGAAAAATTTATAACTTAATGAGTAATATTTTGGCGTGCTTTCAGTGTTTACTTTTGTGATTGAACCCACAACCTTTTGGTAAATGAACAGAGGGTATTATCCACTAAACCACATCTACCTCAACTTTGCATATAGTAGAATATTTGTATTAGTGAAAGTATATATATATATATATATATATATATATACATTTTTATTTATGATATGATTTTGTCTGGATAAGTGAAATTGTAATTTTAGACCAATGGGAAAGAAGTAATGATATTCATAAGAGACTAAAATCTATATAAATTGTGTTTGGTGGTAATGAGGGGTGTTTAGTAATATTTACCTGAACCAACGATGGAGTGTTATAGGAATCAAACTCATTGCCCTTAGGATTAGAGAGGGAGATCTTATCATTGGGCTATGTGTATCTCACTTTCTGTGTTAGCATAGAGTGGTGGTATTTATTTATATTAGTATAATGTAAAATTGTTATAAGAAAGGGGAGATATCTAGCTCTGAATTTAAGCCAGTTGGAAATAATGTGTCCATATTGTAGATCATTTTTGCTTCTAACTTCAATAGTTGATTTTCTAAATTTCCCCCTCTCCAATTTAATTTTATCTTGGCTAGACCCCAAAATTTAAAATGTTTGAGGTTGTTATTGTGAATGTCCCTGAAATGAGAATAGAGGTGTGTGTCAAGAGTACCTCTATCAATGCATGATAGATGTTCCCTAATTCTATCACGGAGGGTTCTAGTTGTTTCACCTATATAGTACTTTTTACACGAACATTCAATTATGTATATAATTCCTTTGTCTTGACATCTGATTGTTTCCTCAATTCTATATTTAAAGTTATTCACTTCTATTTCTTTTAGTTTGCTACTGTATTTACAGGATCGGCATCCAAAGCATGGAAAAAAGCCTTTTATTTTATTTCCTTCTAAATTTACATCTTGATTTTTTGTTTTTAGTGGTTTCAGTTCGTTTGGCGCTAATTTATTTTTTACATTTTTTGCTCTTCTAAAAAAAAAAAAAAATTTTTTTAAATTTTAAAAAAAAATTAGCGCCAAGCGAACTGAAACCACTAAAAACAAAAAATCAAGATGTAAATTTAGAAGGAAATAAAATAAAAGGCTTTTTTCCAAGACTCCCTAATTATACATGGAATAGGGGAATACACCTTCTGATACACATACAGATTAAAGTTAAAAACAAAAATTGCAACATAATAAGCGATTGACAGAATATCAAGGATCACTGGTTATATTGCAACTAAATTTAAACAGCTACGATCACAAGTGTGACGTAGGAAAAGTCACATGACATATTTTAAAATACCAGTCTCTCACTAACGGACCGGTAACAAACACCCGCCATAACAGTGGGTAGGTTATCTCATTTGGAACTTTAAGTTTTTTTAATTCAATATTTTGGACACTATTATTTGTTACATCATATAACAGGTACCTGATTATTAATAGCGGAAACATTAACTAAAGTTATCCAATTGTCTTTTCTGATGCAATCTATGTTAAAAGGGAGACGTCCCTTTTTATCTTGTGTTGTTTTTAGCAAGTTATTAAATTTCTGTTTAACTATACAAATGTTTTATTAGCTTTTACATATAGATAAGAAGCCCATATATAGAGAAGCTTATATATATATCAGTTCATACATAAAAGTTTATTTACATTATATATTATTTTCATTAACTCTTCTAAACTGAATGTTGATAAATAACTTAGGATAATCTGCATTAAATATATAAATACAAGATTGCAACATATATATAAAATATTCATTTTATTTAAAAAATAAAAATATTCAAATCATATAATTTAACTAAATGCTCTACCCGTGCTAATTTAGCGCTGGACTACATTCACTATACTTAATTATATTTTTGTCACAATACTGCACCATTATTTGTTTCTCTTTTTGTTTTGAGATACTGTGGTTTGGGATTTCACTACATCACTGAGATACGATATCCTTTGCAATTATATCACATTTATTCAATAAACTCTAAGTAGAACAGAAGAAACCATGCTAGGTTGTAACATGTGGCTTGGACTCCTTCTGAATAGGTTGTATGGGCTGTCCATTCAGAGATGGTCTGAGTTTGGAAGCTCAGTAAAAAGAAGAAATACATGAAAAGTGGATGAGATAGAGCACAGTTAATAGCGGCCATGTACCACCTCATAATGCTTTTTTTAAATTTAATTTGTATTGAATTGTTTTTATTAATGACATGTTAAAAAAAAACACTGGGTGCATTTAAAAAAATTAGATTTTTTAAGAAATATAAATTAAAAATGCAATAAAAGAGTTTTTAATATTATTTAATCTTGAATGCTTGCATAAAGTACTAAAAAAAAAAAGATTGTGGCCACATCATAATTTCAAGAAAGGATACCTAGAGAACAAACTTTATTACACAGCAGAAGTAAAATGGAAAGTTTTTTAAAATTAAATTCTCTGGGCCCGAATTACTAAGCTGCGGATGCAGCTATTTTCGCGCAAGGTCTTAAAACCGCTGCTCCTTAACTCTTCCGCCACCTCTGAAGCGACGGATCGCAATCAGCCTGATCAGATATGATCCGGTTGATTGACACCCCCTGCTAGCGGCCAATTGGCCACGAATGTGCAGGTTACGGTATTGCACAAGCATTACACAAGGAATGATTGTGCAATGATAAATGCCAACAGCGTATGCTGTCGGCATTTATTGATGTGGGGCTGACATGACCCGCTACAGCGGATCATGTCCGCCCGAACATGATAAATCCGTCCCTGCTGAATCAGTTTGAGTTTTATGTCCCTTTAACATTGAAATCCAAAATCTCCCACTTTTGTGATTGTGCTAATAGATAACTAACAAACATGGCAACCACACTGCATAGATACTTGAAATATCAGAACCCCCACTTTTGTGCTAAAGAGCTTTAAGATAACTTTATCAAACATTGTGGCCACATTAGCGAGTTACTTTTAATAAAGAAATCATTAAAAGGATATAATAATCATATGCTAAATCACTTGAAAGTGATACAGCATAACTGTAAAAAGCTTACATGAAAATATCACCTGAACATATTTTACCCTAAAATTTCTTCAGCTTACAAAAGTAAGTGCTCAGCGAACAGTGATGCATTAACTGCTGAATGGTGAAGAGAAAAAGAGAGCGCCTCATAGTTCAGATATCTCTAAACAAGTAGAAAATTTAGTATTAACCAAAAGGCAGGTACTCACAAGTGGAGTGGCACTTTTCGTTAAAAAAGTGCATACGAGCAGGCTGACATTCTCAGCAGTCAGCACGCTGACCAAAGCAATAAGATGCCGGTCTCTCTGTGTCTTGCAATCCAAGGACAAACTTCCAAAATCTCCTCTGTTGGATGCCGTACTTAGCAAGGTGTTTGTTTATTCCAGTTGGGATCGGAACCTCTTAAACAGCAAACAGTGTAAACTGTTATAGGGCTGTAATTTACGTCTCTTTGCACAAGGAAACAAAACTCAGTCCAGGCTGGGTAACTTATATGCTCAGCTAGCTCCCAGTAGTGCACTGCTTCAATAAAGGATATCCAGCAGCAGCTGCACAGTAAGTAAATGGGAGCAGCTGCTGCTGGATATCCTTTATTGAAGCAGTGCACTACTGGGAGCTAGCTGAGCATATAAGTTACTCAGCCTGGACTGAGTTTTGTTTCCTTGTGCAAAGAGACGTAAATTACAGCCCTATAACAGTTTACACTGTTTGCTGTTTAAGAGGTTCCGATCCCAACTGGAATAAACAAACACCTTGCTAAGTACGGCATCCAACAGAGGAGATTTTGGAAGTTTGTCCTTGGATTGCAAGACACCGAGAGACCGGCATCTTATTGCTTTGGTCAGCGTGCTGACTGCTGAGAATGTCAGCCTGCTCGTATGCACTTTTTTAACGAAAAGTGCCACTCCACTTGTGAGTACCTGCCTTTTGGTTAATACTAAATTTTCTACTTGTTTAGAGATATCTGCACTATGAGGCGCTCTCTTTTTCTCTTCACCATTTAGATTTCTGACTCACCGACAGCACCAAGAGAAGCAGCCTCGCCGCACGGATTTCGCTTGTTGATTGAACTTTTACAAGACTTTTATTTTTGGTATCACTGATGGACACTTTTGGGTTTGCATTAGTTTTTAACTATTAATCACTGTTTTTTCACTTGATTATTTACTTTCATGTTCTAAATTGTATCACATCACTAGGTTATACAAGCACTACCATTATCATTATTAATCCCACCAGATTCTATCTGGGAATCACTTACTAGTTCCAGATATAGCACAAATATCACTTTAGCATCGAAACATTTTTGTTGATTCATAACAAACATTTCGTCATATAGATACACACTTTTTTCAAAAAATCTTCCCAGTACTCAGCAACGCATCCTTTCTTTTAAGAAATCTTCTACATGGCGCCCCCTATCTATATTCAATAATATACATTAACTGCTGTTCAGCTGCCAGTTGAAAGAAAAAAACAAAAAAAACAATATCCAATCAGCATCAGCAATTCTGAGGTCATACACTGCTTTTCTGTGATCTCATGAGATTTTACAGAAATCTTGTGAGATTTCATAGTAAACATAACAAGACTGTGCCTGCACATCCCAAATGCCCACTCCCTTGCAAGTTCTGGGACAAGCATCCTGATTGGATGCTTAAAGTCTCTTTACAGTGGGGTGTGGACACTTAGGAAATTTGGAGATAAAATATCTTTCTTTTTTACATAGAGATGTTCAGTTGATATTTTCTTGTCAGCTTTTTACAGCTATGCTGCATCACTTTCAAGTGCTTCAATATTTGGGTAACAAGTTCCTTTAACAAACACATGGCTAGATTACGAGTTTTACGTTATGAGGGGAATGGGGCTAACTTGCAAGTTATTGTCACCGCTAACTTACCTACAGCGCTGGTATTACAGGTTTTTATAAACCCGGAGTTAAAAGACAAGAAGTGAGTGTAAAGCAAACTTGTGCTCCATACCGCACTCCAATACCAGCGCTGCTTAAGTCAGCGGTGAGCTGGTTGTACTTGCTCGTGAACGATTTCCCCATAGACATCAATGGGAAGAGCCGGCTGAAAAAAAGTCTAACACCTGCAATAAAGCAGCGTAAAGCTCAGTAACGCAGTCCAATTGATTCCTATGGGGAAACAACATTTATGTTTACACCTAACACCCTAACATGAACCCTGAGTCTAAACACCCCTAATCTTATACTTATTAACCCCTAATCTGCCGCCCCGACATTGCTGACACCTACATTATACTTTTAACCCCTAATCTGCCGCTCCAGACATCGCCACCACTATAATAAAGATATTAACCCCTAAACCGCTGCACTCCCGCATCACAAACATTAGTTAAACATTATTAACCCCAATCTGCTGCCCCTAACATCGCCACCACCTATTTACATTTATTAACCCCTAATCTGCAGCCCCCAACGTCGCCGCCACTATACTAAAGTTAATAACCCCTAAACCTAAGTCTAACCCTAACCCCCACTAACTTAAATATAATTCAAATAAATCTAAAGAAAACCTACTATTAATAACTAAATAATTCTTATTTAAAACTAAATACTTACCTGTAAATTAAACCTAAAAAATAGTTGCATTGTATCTAGCTTAGGTTTTATTTTTATTTCACAGGTAATTTGTATTTATTTTAACTAGGTAGAATAATTACTAAATAGTTATTAACTATTTAATAACTACTTAGCTAAAATAAATACAAATGTACCTGTAAAATAAAACCTAACCTGTCTTACATTAACACCTAACCTTACACTACAATTAAATAAATTACCTAAATTAAATACAATTAACTAAATACAATTACCTAAATTACAAAAAACCCCCACTAAATTACACAAAATAAAAAACAAATTACAAGATATTTAAACTAATTACACCTAATCTAATAGCCCTATCAAAATAAAAAAAATAGCCTAAACTAAACTACCAATAGCCCTTAAAAAGGGCCTTTTGCGGGGCATTGCCCCAAATAAATCAACTCTTTTACCTGTAAAAAGAAATACAAACAACCCCCAACATTAAAACCCACCACCCAAACAACCAACCCCCCTAACTAAAAAAACCTAAGCTCCCCATTGCCCTGAAAAGGGCATTTGGATGGGCATTGCCCTTAAAAGGGCATTTAGCACTTTTGCAGTACAAAGCCCTAACCTAAAAATAAAACCCACCCAATAAACCCTTAAAAAACCCTAAAACTAACTCCCGAAGATCCACTTACAGTTTTGAAGACCAGACATCCATCGTCAATGAAGCCGGGAGTAGTACTCAACATAGCGGCAAGAAGTCCTCAACTTAGCCGGGAGAAGTCTTCATCCAAGCTGGGAGAAGTGGTCCTCCAGATGGGCAGAAGTCTTCATCCAGATGGCATCTTCTATCTTTATCCATACGGCGCGGAGCGGGTCCATCTTCAAGACATCCAGCATGGAGCATCCTCTTCTTATGATGACTCCCAACAAATGAAGGTTCCTTTATGTGACGTCATCCAAGATGGCATCCCTTAGATTTCTATCAGCCAATTGGAATTAAGGTTGAAAAAATCCTATTGGCTGATGCAATCAGCCAATAGGATTGAACTTCAATCCTATTGGCTGATCCAATAAGCCAATAGGATTGAGCTCACATTCTATTGGCTGTTCCAATCATCCAATAGCATGCGAGCTCAATCCTATTGGCTTATTGGATCAGCCAATAGGATTGAAGTTCAATTCTATTGGCTGATTGCATCAGCCAATAGGATTTTTTCAACCTTAATTACAATTGGCTGATAGAATTCTATCAGCCAATCGGAATCTAAGGGACACCATCTTGGATGACGTCACTTAAAGGAACCTTCATTCGTCGGGAGTCATCGTAAGAAGAGGATGCTCCACGCCGGATGTCTTGAAGATGGATGAAGACAGAAGATGCTGTCTGGATGTAGACTTCTGCCCATCTGGAGGACCACTTCTGCCGGCTTGGATGAAGACTTCTCCCGGCTTCGTTGAGGACTTCTTGCCGCTTCGTTGAGGAAATCTCCTGGCTTCACTGACGATGGATATCCAGTCTTCAAAACTGTAAGTGGATCTTCGGGGGTTAGTGTTAGGATTTTTTAAGTGTTTATTGGGTTGGTTTTATTTTTAGGTTAGGGCTTTGGGCTGCAAAAGAGCTAAATGCCCTTTTAAGGGCGATGCCCATCTAAATGCCCTTTTCAGGGCAATGGGGAGCTTAGGTTTTTTTTTAGTTAGGATTTTATTTGGGGGGTTGGTTGTGTGGGTGGTGGGTTTTACTGTTGGGGGGATGTTTGGTATTTATTTTACAGGTAAAAGAGCTGATTTCTTTGGGGCAATGACCCGCAAAAGGCCCTTTTAAGGGCTATTGGTAGTTTAGGCTAGGGTTTTTTTTATTTTGCTTTTTTTTTAATTATTTTTATTGGGCTATTAGATTAGGTGTAATTAGTTTAAATATCTTGTAATTTGTTTTTTATTTTGTGTAATTTAGTTTTTTTTGTAATTTAGGTAATTGTATTTAATTTAGTTAATTGTATTTAATTTAGGTAATTTATTTAATTGTAGTATAGGGTTAGGTGTTAGTGTAAGACAGGTTAGGTTTTATTTTACAGGTAAATTTGTATTTATTTTAGCTATGTAGTTATTAAATAGTTAATAACTATTTAGTAACTATTCTACCAAGTTAAAATAAATACAAACTTGCCTGTAAATTAAAAATAAAACCTACAATATATACAATGTAACTATTAGTTATATTGTAGCTAGCTTAGGGTTTATTTTACAGTTAAGTATATTAGTTTTAAATAGGAATTATTTAGTTATTAATAGTAGGTTTTCTTTAGATTTATTTTAATTATATTTAAGTTAGGGAGTGTTAGGGTTAAACTTAGGTTTAGGGGTTAATATATTTAGTATAGTGGCCGCGATGTTGGGGGCGGCAGATTAGGGGTTAATAAATGTAAGTAAGTGGCGGCGATGTTAGGGGTGGCAGATTAGGTGTTAATGATATTTAACTAGTGTTTACGAGGTGGGAGTGCAGCGGTTTAGGGGTTAATATGTTTATTCTAGTGGCGGTGATGTCTGGAGTGGCAGACTAGGGGTTAATAATTTTATTTTAGTGTTTGTGATAAGGGAGGGCCTCGGTTTAGGGGTTAATAGGTAGTTTATGGGTGTTAGTGTACTTTTTAGCATAAAACTCATAACTACTGACTTTAGAATGCGTTACAAATCTTGGTGGTATAGGGTGTACCGCTCACTTTTTGGCCTCCCAGGCAGACTCTTAATACCGGTGCTATGGAAGTCCCATTGAAAAAAGACTTCACGCAAATTGCATAAGTTAATTTGTGTTAAGGCCACAAAAGTGTGCGGTGCCCCTAAACTTGCAAGACTCATAATACCAACAGTAGGGAAAAAGCATCATTATGAGGCTTAACGCTGCTTTTTCACTCATACCGCAAAACTCATAATCTAGCCAACACTTTGTAAAATACATATAAGTAATTTAATTATTTTTTAAGATTAATATAAAAATTAATATAAAATTTATGGTATTGTGCTTTCCCTTAAGTGGCTTATTTAATGTGCCAGTGATTAAACTGAATCCATTACCCAACCACAATGTTTGTTACAGTTATGTTTAAGTGTGTTCACAAAAGTGTTTTTAATGCTCATGGTCTGTAAAAAAATATTTGTTGTCTATCTTAAACTATTATTTTTAATTAAAGCATTAATAATTTTGTATTAAAGGGACAGTCAAGTCCAAAATAAACTTTCATGATTCAAAGAGGGCATGTAATTTTAGGCAACTTTCCAATTTACTTTTATCACCAATTTTGCTTTGTTGTCTTGGTATTCTTAGTTGAAAGATAAACCTAGGTAGGCTCATATGCTAATTTCTTAGACCTTGAAGGCCGCCTCTAATCTGAATGCATACTGACTCCTAGAGGGCATTAGTTCATGTGTGTCATATAGATAACATTGAGCTCACACATGTGAAGTTACCTAGGAATCAGCACTGATTGGCTACAATGCAAGTCTGTTAAAAGAACTGAAACAAGGGGGCAATTTGCAGAGACAAGGTAATTACGGAGGTAAAAAGTGTATCATTATAACTGTGTTGGTTATGAAAAACTGGGGAATGGGTAATAAAGGGATTAGCTATCTTTCGGCTAGATTTAGAGTTTTGTCGGTAAGGACCTGCGTAGCTAACGCCGGCTTTTTTCTGGCCGCACCATAAAAATAACTCTGGTATTGAGAGTCCACATAAAGGCTGCGTTAGGCTCCAAAAAAGGAGCATAGAGCATATTTAACGCAGCTTCAACTCTCGATACCAGAGTTGCTTACGGACGTGGCCAGCCTCAAAAACGTGCTCGTGCACGATTCCCCCATAGGAAACAATGGGGCTGTTTGAGCTGAAATAAAACCTAACACCTGCAAAAAAGCCGTGTTCAGCTCCTAACGCAGCCCCATTGTTTGCTATGGAGAAACACTTCCTACGTCTGCACCTAACACCCTAACATGTACCCCGAGTCTAAACACCCCTAGCCTTACACTTATTAACCCCTAATCTGCCTCCACCGCTATCGCTGACCCCTGCATTTTATTTTTAACCCCTAATCTGCCGCTCCGTAAACCGCCGCTACTTACATTATCCTTATGTACCCCTAATCTGCAGCCCCTAACACCGCCGACTCCTATATTATATTTATTAACCCCTAATCTGCCCCCACAACGTCGCCTCCACCTGCCTACACTTATTAACCCCTAATCTGCCGAGCGGACCGCACCGCTATCATAATAAAGTTATTAACCCCTAATCCGCCTCACTAACCCTATAATAAATAGTATTAACCCCTAATCTGCCCTCCCTAACATCGCCGACACCTAACTTCAATTATTAACCCCTAATCTGCCGACCGGAGCTCACCGCTATTCTAATAAATGTATTAACCCCTAAAGCTAAGTCTAACCCTAGAACTATTTAATAGCTAAAATAGTTAAAATAATTACAAAATTACCTGTAAAATAAATCCTAACCTAAGTTACAATTAAACCTAACACTATACTATCATTAAATTAATTAAATAAAATACCTACAATTACCTACAATTAAACCTAACACTACACTATCAATACATTAATTAAATACAATACCTACAAATAACCTCACCGGGTATCACCGATCGGTCCTGGCTCCAAAATCTTCATCCAACCCAAGCGGGGGCTGGCGATCCATCATCCGGTGGCTGGAGAGGTCCAGAAGAGGCTCCAAAGTCTTCATCCTATCCGGGAAGAAGAGTAGATCCGGACCGGCAACCATAATCTTCCAAGCGGCATCTTCTATCTTCATCCGATGAGGACCGGCTCCATCCTGAAGACCTCCACCGCGGACCCATCTTCATCCGGCGACGTCCAACTGAAGAATGACGGTTCCTTTAAGGGACGTCATCCAAGATGGCGTCCCTCGAATTCCGATTGGCTGATAGGATTCTATCAGCCAATCGGAATTAAGGTAGGAATATTCTGATTGGCTGATGGAATCAGCCAATCAGAATCAAGATCAATCCGATTGGCTGATCCAATCAGCCAATCAGATTGAGCTCGCATTCTATTGGCTGATCGGAACAGCCAATAGAATACGAGCTCAATCTGATTGGCTGATTGGATCAGCCAATTGGATTGAACTTGATTCTGATTGGCTGATTCCATCAGCCAATCAGAATATTCCTACCTTAATTCCGATTGGCTGATAGAATCCTATCAGCCAATCGGAATTCGAGGGACGCCATCTTGGATGACGTCCCTTAAAGGAACCTTCATTCTTCAGTTGGACGTCGCCGGATGAAGATGGGTCCGCGTTGGAGGTCTTCAGGATCAGCCAATCAGATTGAGCTTGCATTCTATTGGCTGATCGGAACAGCCAATAGAATGCGAGCTCAATCTGATTGGCTGATTGGATCAGCCAATCGGATTGAACTTGATTCTGATTGGCTGATTCCATCAGCCAATCAGAATATTCCTACCTTAATTCCGATTGGCTGATAGAATCCTATCAGCCAATCGGAATTCGAGGGACGCCATCTTGGATGACGTCCCTTAAAGGAACCGTCATTCTTCAGTTGGACGTCGCCGGATGAAGATGGGTCCGCGGTGGAGGTCTTCAGGATGGAGCCGGTCCTCATCGGATGAAGATAGAAGATGCCGCTTGGAAGATGATGGTTGCCGGTCCAGATCTACTCTTCTTCCCGGATAGGATGAAGACTTTGGAGCCTCTTCTGGACCTCTTCAGCCACCGGATGATGGATCGCCAGCCCCCGCTTGGGTTGAATGAAGATTTTGGAGCCAGGACCGATCGGTGATACCCGGTGAGGTGAAGGCAAGGTAGGATGATCTTCAGGGGCTTAGTGCTAGGTTTATTTAAGGGGGGTTTGGGTTAGATTAGGGGTATGTGGGTGGTGGGTTGTAATGTTGGGGGGGGTATTGTATGTGTTTTTTTTTACAGGCAAAAGAGCTGAACTTCTTGGGGCATGCCCCGCAAAGGGCCCTGTTCAGGGCTGGTAAGGTAAAAGAGCTTTGAACTTTAGTAATTTAGAATAGGGTAGGGCATTTTTTATTTTGGGGGTCATTGTTATTTTATTAGGGGGCTTAGAGTAGGTGTAATTAGATTAAAATTGTTGTAATATTTTTCTTTTGTTTGTAATTATTTTTTTATTTTTTGTAACTTAGTTCTTTTTTATTTTTTGTACTTTAGTTAGTTTATTTCATTGTAGTTATTTGTAGGTATTGTATTTAATTAATGTATTGATAGTGTAGTGTTAGGTTTAATTGTAGGTAATTGTAGGTATTTTATTTAATTAATTTAATGATAGTATAGTGTTAGGTTTAATTGTAACTTAGGTTAGGATTTATTTTACAGGTAATTTTGTAATTATTTTAACTATTTTAGCTATTAAATAGTTCTTAACTATTTAATAGCTATTGTGCCTGGTTAAAATAAATACAAAGTTACCTGTAAAATAAATATTAATCCTAAAATAGCTATAATATAATTATAATTTATATTGTAGCTATATTAGGATTTATTTTACAGGTAAGTATTTAGCTTTAAATAGGAATAATTTATTTAATAAGAGTTAATTAATTTTGTTAGATTTAAATTATATTTAAGTTAGGGGGGTGTTAGTGTTAGGGTTAGACTTAGCTTTAGGGGTTAATACATTTATTAGAATAGCGGTGAGCTCCGGTCGTCAGATTAGGGGTTAATAAGTGAAGTTAGGTGTCTGTGATGTTAGGGAGGGCAGATTAGGGGTTAATACTATTTATTATAGGGTTAGCGATGCGGATTAGGGGTTAATAACTTTATTATGATAGCGGTGCGGTCCGCTCGGCAGATTAGGGGTTAATAAGTGTAGGCAGGTGGAGGCGACGTTGTGGGGGGCAGATTAGGGGTTAATAAATATAATATAGGGGTCGGCGGTGTTAGGGGCAGCAGATTAGGGGTACATAAGGATAACGTAGGTGGCGGTTGGCAGATTAGGGGTTAAAAATTTTTAATCGAGTGGCAGCGATGTGGGGGGGCCTCGGTTTAGGGGTACATAGGTAGTTTATGGGTGTTAGTGTACTTTAGAGTACAGTAGTTAAGAGCTTTATGAACCGGCGTTAGCCCAGAAAGCTCTTAACTACTGACTTTTTTCTGCGGCTGGAGTTTTGTCATTAGAATTCTAACGCTCACTTCAGACACGACTCTAAATACCGGAGTTCGAAAAATCCCATTGAAAAGATAGGATACGCTATTGACGTAAGGGGATCTGCGGCATGGAAAAGTCGCGGCTGAAAAGTGAGCGTTAGACCCTTTTTTGAGTGACTCCAAATACCGGAGGTAGCCTAAAACCAGCGTTAGGAGCCTCTAACGCTGGTTTTCACGGCTACCGCCAAACTCTAAATCTAGGCCTTTGTAAACAACACACATTCTGGTTTTTACTGTCCTTTTAAATTTCTATTTTTTTAATTTGTTGGTTATTCTAATGAATATTGCTATATAATCTGACATAAAGTTAGTAATGTGTGTGTTTAATGTCTCCTTAATGAGTGGATAATAAATGGGAAGGATAACAGTCTACACAGCACTGTATCGGCTAGATTTAGAGTTGGGCGGTAGCCGTGAAAACCAGCGTTAGAGGCTCCTAACGCTGGTTTTTACCGCCCTCTGGTATTTGGAGTCAGTCAGGAAAGGGTCTAACGCTCACTTTGCAGCCGCAACTTTTCCATACCACAGATCCCCCTACGCCATTTGCGTATCCTATCTTTTCAATGGGATCTTTCTAACTCCGGTATTTAGAGTCGTGGCTGAAGTGAGCGTTAGAAATCTAACGACAAAACTCAAGCCGCAGAAAAAATTCAGTAGTTAAGAGCTTTCTGGGCTAATGCCGGTTTTTAAAGCACTTAACTACTGTGCTCTAAAGTACACTAACACCCATAAACTACCTATGTACCCCTAAACCGAGGTCCCCCCACATCGCCGCCACTCTATTAACATTTTTTAACCCCTAATCTGCCGACCGCACGCCACTGCCACCTACGTTATCCCTATGAACCCCTAATCTGCTGCCCCTAACACCGCCGACCCCTATATTATATTTATTAACCCCTAATCTGCCCCCTCAATGTCGCCTCCACCTGCCTACACTTATTAACCCTAATCTGCCGACCGGACCGCGCCGCTATTATAATAAAGTTATTAACCCCTAATCCGCCTCACTCCCGCCTCAATAACCCTATAATAAATAGTATTAACCCCTAATCTGCCCTCCCTAACATCGCCGACACCTAACTTCAAACATTAACCCCTAATCTGCCGACTGGAGCTCACCGCTATTCTAATAAATGTATTAACCCCTAAAGCTAATTCTAACTCTAACCCTAACACCCCCCTAAGTTAAATATAATTTTTATCTAACTAAATAAATGAACTATTATTAAATAACTTATTCCTATTTAAAGCTAAATACTTACCTGTAAAATAAACCCTAATATAGCTACAATATAAATTATAATTATATTGTAATATTGTAGCTATTTTAGGATTAATATTTATTTTACAGGCAACTTTGTAATTATATTAACCAGGTACAATAGCTATTAAATAGTTAATAACTATTTAATAGTTACCTAGTTAAAATAATTACAAAATTACCTGTAAAATAAATCCTAACCTAAGTTACAATTAAACCTAACACAACACTATCAATAAATTAATTAAATAAAATACCTACAATTATCTACAATTAAACCTAACACTACACTATCAATAAATTAATTAAATAAAATACCTACAGTTATCTACAATTAAACCTAACACTACACTATCAATAAATTAATTAAATAAAATACCTACAAATAAATACAATTAAATAAACTAACTAAAGTACAAAAAATAAAAAAGAACTAAGTTACAAAAAATAAAAAAATATTTACAAACATTAGAAAAATATTACAACAATTTTAAACTAATTACACCTACTCTAAGCCCCCTAATAAAATAACCCACCCCCAAAATAAAAAAATGCCCTACCCTATTCTAAATTAAAAAAGTTCAAAGCTCTTTTACCTTACCAGCCCTGAAAAGGGCCCTTTGCGGGGCATGCCCCAAAGAATTCAGCTCTTTTGCCTGGAAAAAAAACACATACACAACACATTACAACCCACCACCCACATACCCCTAATCTAACCCAAACCCCCCTTAAATAAACCTAACACTAAGCCCCTGAAGATCTCCCTACCTTGTCTTCACCTCACCGGGTCCCGATCTGTCCAGAAGAGCCTCCGATGTCTTGATCCAAGCCCAAGCGGGGGGCTGAAGAGTGACGTCCATCCTCGGGCTGAAGTCTGGATCCAAGCGGCGGCTGAAGAAATCCATCATCCGCCTGAAGTCAGCCGTCCATCATCGGGATGAAGTCTTCTATCAAGCAGCATCTTCAATCTTCTTCTTCCGGAGCGGAGCCATCTTCTTCCCAGCCGACGCGGATCCATCCTCTTCTAACGACACCTACTCGCCGAATGACGGTTCCTTTAAATGACGTCATCCAAGATGGCGTCCCTCGAATTCCGATTGGCTGATAGGATTCTATCAGCCAATCGGAATTAAGGTAGGAATATTCTGAATGGCTGATAGAATCAGCCAATCAGATTCAAGTTCAATCCGATTGGCTGATCCTATCAGCCAATCAGATTGAGCTCGCATTCTATTGGCTGATCGGAAAAGCCAATAGAATGCAAGCTCAATCTGATTGGCTGATTGGATCAGCCAATCGGATTGAACTTGAATCTGATTGGCTGATTCCATCAGCCAATTAGAATATTCCTACCTTAATTCCGATTGGCTGATAGAATCCTGTCAGCCAATCGGAATTCAAGGGACGCCATCTTGAATGACGTCATTTAAAGGAACCGTCATTCGGCGAGTACGCATCGTTAGAAGAGGATGGATCCGCGTCGGATGGGAAGAAGATGGCTCCGCTCTGGAAGAACTCTTCACTCTTCAACCCCCCGCTTGGGCTTGGATCAAGACTTCGGACCCTCTTCTGGACAGATCGGGACCCGGTGAGGTGAAGACAAGGTAGGGAGATCTTCAGGGGCTTAGTGTTAGGTTTATTTAAGGGGGGTTTGGGTTAGATTAGGGGTATGTGGGTGGTGGGTTGTAATGTTGGAGGGGGTATTGTATGTGGTTTTTTTCCAGGCAAAAGAGCTGAATTCTTTGGGGCATGCCCCGCAAAGGGCCCTTTTCAGGGCTGGTAAGGTAAAAGAGCTTTGAACTTTTTTAATTTAGAATAGGGTAGGGCATTTTTTTATTTTGGGGGGCTTTGTTATTTTATTAGGGGGCTTAGAGTAGGTGTAATTAGTTTAAAATTGTTGTAATATTTTTCTAATGTTTGTAAATATTTTTTTATTTTTTGTAACTTAGTTCTTTTTTATTTTTTGTACTTTAGTTAGTTAATTTAATTGTATTTATTTGTAGGTATTTTATTTAAATAATTTATTGATAGTGTAGTGTTAGGTTTAATTGTAGATAATTGTAGGTATTTTATTTAATTAATTTATTCATAGTGTAGTGTTAGGTTTATTTGTAGATAATTGTAGGTATTGTATTTAATTAATTTATTCATAGTGTAGTGTTAGGTTTAATTGTAACTTAGGTTAGGATTTATTTTACAGGTAATTTTGTAATTATTTTAACTATTTTAGCTATTAAATAGTTATATACTATTTAATAGCTATTGTACCTGGTTAAAATAAATACAAAGTTGCCTGTAAAATAAATATTAATCCTAAAATAGCTATAATATAATTATAATTTATATTGTAGCTATATTAGGGTTTATTTTACAGGTAAGTATTTAGCTTTAAATAGGAATAATTTATTTAATAAGAGTTAATTTATTTAGTTAGATAAAAATTATATTTCACTTAGGGGGGTGTTAGTGTTAGGGTTAGACTTAGCTGTAGGGTTTAATCTATTTATTACAGTAGTGGCGAGATTCGGTCGGCAGATTAGGGGTTAATAATTGAAGTTAGGTGTTGGCGATGTTAGGGAGGGCAGATTAGGGGTTAATACTATTTATTATAGGGTTATTGAGGCAGGAGTGAGGCGGATTAGGGGTTAATAACTTTATTATAGTAGCGGTGCGGTCCGCTCAGCAGATTAGGGGTTAATAAGTGTAGGCAGGTGGAGGCGACATTGTGGGGGGCAGATTAGGTGTTAATAAATATAATATAGGGGTCGGCGGTGTTAGGTGCAGCAGATTAGGGGTACATAGGGATAATGTTGGTAGCGGCGGTTTACGGAGCGGCAGATTAGGGGTTAAAAAAATATGCAGGTGTCAGCGATAGCGGGGGTGGCAGAATAGGGGTTAATAAGTGTAAGGTTAGGGGTGTTTAGACTCGGGGTACATGTTAAGGTGTTAGGTTCAGACTTAGGAAGTGTTTCCCCATAGAAAACAATGGGGCTGCGTTAGGAGCTGAACGCTGCTTTTTTGCAGGTGTTAGGTTTTTTTTCAGCTCAAATGGCCCCATTGTTTTCTATGGGGGAATCATGCACAAGCACGTTTTTGAAGCTGGCCGCATCCGTAAGCACCGCTGGAATTTAGAGTTGCAGTGGCATTAAATTATGCTCTACGCTCCCTTTTTGGAGCCTAACGCACTGAAAACGCAGCCATTCTGTGAACTCTAAATACCAGCGGTATTTAAAAGGTGCGGGGGAAAAAAAGCACGCGTAGCTAACGCACCCCTTTGGCCGCAGAACTCTAAATCTATCCGTTAATTTGTAAAAATTTAAGTTGTCCTCCTTTTCACTTTCACTGACCCTGTGTTCAGGAGATGAGTCTGTGGAAACATAATTAAAGCACAGTGATAGAGTAATAAATTGCTAATACAATGCATAAATAAATTAATTTATTTACATCATTACCACAAACCTGAAACTGTAATACATTAGTTATTTATAGTGAATAAATAGTGTATGTATTAACTTACAAATACAATAAGATTTCAGTTTAAAAAGATATATAATAGTCACAATCTTACAAGGGTAAAAAAATGTATAAAAACACTATGGAAACAGTAAAAATGTAACATACAAAACTTATAATAAAAAATAAGAGAGTATAGTGTTCTTGGGCTGTTAAGGGAAGAATGGGGTGCTTGAATAAAATGTAGAATTAGATGGGGTTACATAAAGGGGTTCAGGTAATTGCAGGATCCTATTCTATACAGTGATAGATTATTTTTGTGAGAATGAAGTGGCTCATTAGTTTCAGTAGTATAAATGGCACATTTTGTACAAAACACATTTGAGAAATGTCTAAAAGCCTGTTACTGTAAGCAGAGAAAGCAATGCCCATTAATATTCCATTCTGTTAATATTATTTCTAGACCAAAACCTTGCCCAATTAAAAAACAAAACAAAACTTCTTTTTTCTAATAAGCTAGAAAGTATAATACATTTTACAGTAATAATACATATAAATGAAACATTCTACTCATATGTACTGTACATTCACAATGCCCCATCTCAGATGGATGGATAATTCATTAACAAGTTTTGCTATTCTTTTGGAAGCAAAAAAAGTTAATTTTACACATGCAAATTGATATTGCCTTTTCACACTGTACAAAGGTATAAACACCTTTACTGTAAGGGATAGATTTTGTATCAGTTATTTACGTTTGTATAAAGTGTAACTGCCCCACTTGTAGTCTAGTCAAATATCAATGAATATGTATGTAATAAATAATTTCTTATAATTCTAAATCATTTTATGATTAACATTTTATAAATGCCCATCAAACACTTAAATTAACATTCTGATGAGTATTTAATCTGATTACATGATGTCCGATATGGAAGTGTGAACTAAATATGAACAAATAGTGATCTGCTCACTGTTAAAAATATTCTAAAATGTATTTTTAAGAGATCAAAGATATATAATTGGAAAATCCAGAATGTCTAAAAATCCTGTTAAAAGCAGCTAGACAAATATATGTTCTGACTGATAGGAATGCTGCTGTCATATTGTACCCATGCACAGTGGATTGGGTGTTACTGTACCATGCTTGCATTTGAAAAGTTTATGTCAAGGGAATTTTCTTAAATTCTTCTAAAGAAATGTAATAGCTTCAAATACTAAACCCCTACAATTTTATAATTTGAAATCACAGTGCTACATAAATATATTTTATTTTTAGGCTTGGGAAGACTTCAGCCTTACTAAAATGTGCTGTGATATAATTCCGAGAGTGGTGCTTAGTAACCATGCAGTGCTGTAAAAGTCATTCATGGATTTTGTTTGCAAAATTATTCTGTAAAGCAACATATTTATTTAGTTTACTTAACTGACTCTCTTTTTACATACGTAATCGAAAAACACAGGCTTCTCAAATCCCTTTAAGTTCAATACATAATTAATCCAAGTGTTCTGTATAAGATTAAACTGATTTAATGTTGTATCCTTTTTTTATTCCTGGCTTTGATTTACGGTTTCTGTCATGTTTTAAACAGCCTTTGCTCATTCTCTGCACTCACCCATTAGTGGCATCCCTGCAGTGTATCATTTTGAAGATCTCTCCACTAATCACTATTTCTTTTCCTACTGAGCAGCTATTTACTTACAGCAAACTCTGCTGCTCATGTTGACAATCCAGTGTTTACCAGCATGCATAAAACCAATAATAAATACATGTATAGTAAAAGGGAACAGATCGCAGAAACTATGCGAGAGCTGACATTAAAATTCATATTTGACTCATAATATAAAGGTTATTTAGCTCATTATTACCAAGTCTAGATTATGAGTGAAGCGCTATTTATCGTTCCCGCTCATGCGTTAACTGCGCTCGACTACAGCTTTTTACGCCTGTCGAGTACTATGTGTATTACAAGTTGAAAGTAAAATGTTTTCGCTCACGTGCTTACACGACACTTGCAAAAAGCAGAAGTTAGAATATTGCAACCGTGTTTATGTATTCCCCCACAGAAGTCAATGGAACGTTATAAAGGGAAAAAAAAAAAAAAAACACTCTTAGTCGCGTGCAAACCTGATCGCATTGTTTTCAAGTGCGCTAACCTGCCATGAAAATATGAATATTTCACATTCCAGTGTTCTTCACATAGAAGAATATGTTCTATTTATTCTTAAATACGTACAAAAAAATATTTTGATACAATATAGATCTATACCTAGATAGAAAGAGGATTATAAAAAGGTATAGATATATAGAGATATATGTAGGAATATCTATTTAAAATACAGAGAAGATAAAGAGAGCGCTCTCCCACTTAGATAGCATCAACCAGGGTGCAGGCAAAAGAATAATACAGAAAAGAGAAGGCTTGCACTCACTGGATATTGAAAAAAAAGTGCTTTTGTGCTGAATAAAGCACTTTTTTCAAAATCCATCCAGTGCAAGCCTTCTCTTTTCTGTAAAATACAAAGAACATATTCCCCTAAGTCTCCAACACCTTCTTCTCTGAAAATTAAAGATTGCATAATAATAGAGTTACATTGTACATATTCCCTGGCACAACAATTCAATATGATTTGAAATGGGATGTTTATATTTTTACTATAATTAAAAAGGCTCAATAGCATTTATACTTCTTAAGGCACCTTAGAAATTTTGGCCTGTCTCAAAAACTGTTAACTGTTTTTATTCAGCAATCATCGAACCAGCTTTATCATCCTCTGTTTAACCTGTTCAAGCTTTGCTACATTATCATTAAAGGAGAAACTACACTGAATTGTGAGTGCTACGATCATTGGGTGTCAACTTATTTCTCCTAAGGACATTTATTTTTCTGGGATAAATAGTCAGAAAAAATTGATCTCATTCATCTCACCCTGTCCATTGTTTTTTTAATTGTCTATCTTTTCTATCGTAGGCCAAGGTTGAGAACTCGGACAAACCGTTTTCTGAATACTTTTTTTCTCAGGCTATTAAAATAGCAAACAGTAATATTATTATTATTATTATTATTAGGTATTTGTAGAGCGCCAACAGGTTCCGCAGCGCTATAAACATGGGTGGTATATAAAAAACAATTTCAGGGATCAAATGGGGAGAGAGGGTCCTGCCGAGAGTAGCACTGTTGTATTGGGCTCTTATGAAGGTGAACTACAAACAGCTGGGCTCATAGGCTTTTTAGGGGATAGCCGTGAAGATAGGAAGGTTAGTGTAGGTTGTAAGCGTCCCTGAATAGTAGAGTCTTCAGGGAGCACTTGAAGCTTTTAAAACTAGGGGAGATTCTTGTGGAGAGAGGCAGAGAGTTCCATAAGATGGGAGCCAGTCTTGAGAAATCTTGTAGATGGGAATGTGAGGAGGTAACAAGAGAAGATGAGAGTAGGAGATCATGAGCGGAGCGAAGGGGATGGGAGGGAGAGTATATGGAGACAAGGTCTGAGATGTACGGGGGAGCAATTGAGGGTTTTGTGTGTCAGAGTGAGAATTTTGTGTTTAATCCTGGAGGCAAGAGGAAGCCAGTGAAGGGATTGGCAGAGAGGTGCGGCAGATGAAGAGCGACGTGCAAGGAAGATGAGCCTGGAAGAGACATTCATTATGGATTGCAAAGGAGCTAGGAAGCAGCTAGGGAGACCAGAGATGACAGAATTGCATTAGTCGAGGTGGGAAAGGATGAGAGAGTGAATTAAAATCTTTGTTGTGTCTTGTGTAAGGAAATGTCTAATTTTAGCGATGTTTTTTAAGGGGGAAGCGGCAGGCTTTAGCCAAGGACTGAATGTGAGGAGTGAAAGAAAGTGTCAAGTGTCACCCCCAAGACATTGGGCATGTGAGGTTGGGGTAATGATGGAGTTGTCAACAGGTATAGAAACATGGGGGTGGAGATTTTGGAAGAAGGGGGGAAAATAAGGAGCTCAGTTTTGGAGAGATTTAGCTTGAGCTAGTGAGAGGACATCCAAGATGAGATATGAGAGAGACAGTTAGTGACACAGGTTAGCAAGTAAGGAGATAGTTCTGGTGCAGAGAGGTAGATTTGGCTATCGTAGGCATACAAATGATAATGAAACCCGTGTGACTTTATTAAGGAACCTAGTGAGGACATGTAGATTGAGAAGAGAAGGGGACCGAGTGCAGAGCCTTGTGGTACCCCAACAGAAGGAGGTAACGGGGCAGAGGATACCCCAGAGAAGGCTACACTAAAGGTACAGTTAGACAGATAGGAAGAAAACCAAGAGAGAGCTGTGTCACAGATGCCAAAGGATTGTAGGGTATGGAGCAAAAGACTGTAGTTAGCAGTATCAAAGGGTGCAGACAGATCAAGGAGGATAAGTAGAGAGAGTGGCCTTTTGATTTTGCTGTAAGTAGGTGGTTGGTAACCTTAACAATTGCAGTCTCTGTTGAGTGAAGGGGGTGAAATCCAGATTGCAGTGGGTCAAGGAGGGAGCTTAATGTAAGGAAATGGGATAGGTGTGCATATACTAGCTTTTCAAGAAGCTTTGAGGCAAGACTTAGTAGGGAAATAGGGCAGTAGTTGGATGGGTAGGTTGGATCAATAGAAGGTTTTTTGACGATAGGTGTGACTAATGCATATTTAAGAGAAGTGGGAACTATACCAGTGCTGAGGGAGAGGTTGAAGATGTGTGTGAGTATATGGGTAAGGGTAAAAGAGAAGGAGGGGAGTAGTTGTGAGGGGATGAGGTTGAGGGGATAGGTAGTGAGGTGAAAGGATAGTATAAGGGCAGAAACTTCATCCTCTGTAAAAGGGGAAAAAGAGCCAAGTTTATGACTATGTGGGTTTTGGATGATTGTGAGCTTTTGAGGGGGTGGGAGACTGGTAGTATGCTGAGAGCTGATTTCATTTTTGATGGAGTCAATTTTGTTGTTGAAATAGCTGGCAAAATCTTGGTCTGAGAGAAAAGTTGTGGTGGGAGGTGGGGGTGTGCGGAGAAGAGTATTGAATGTGGAGAACAGACAGTTTAGGTTTGAAGAAAGAGTAGAGATAAGAGTAGAGAAGTAATGTTGTTTATATAGATTAAGCGCATAATAATAAGAGTTCAAGATGAACTTTTAGTGAAGAAAGTCAGCAGAACTCAGAGATTTCCTCCAGTGTCGCTCAGCAGTACGGGAACATCTGTGTAGGTACTTCATCCTCTGTAACAGGGGCAAAAGAGCTAAGTTTATGGCAATGTGGGTTTTGGATGATTGTGAGCTTTTGAGGGGGTGGGAGACCGGTAGTATGTTGAGAGCTGATTTCATTTCTGATGGAGTCTATTTTGTTGTTGAAGTAGCTGGCAAAATCTTGGGCTGAGAGAAAAGTTGTGGTCGGAGGCGGGGGTGGGCGGAGAAGAGTGTTGAATGTGGGGAACAGACATTTTGGGTTTGAAGAAAGAGTAGAGAAAAGAGTAGAGAAGTAATGTTGCTTATATAGATTAAGGGCAAAATAGTAAAAGTTCAAGATGAACTTATAGTAAAGAAAGTCAGCAGAATTCAGAGATTTCCTCCAGTGTCGCTCAGCAGTATGGGAAAATCTGCATAGGTACCATGTCAGAGGAATATGCCAGGGCTCAGGATGAATGTATGTTTTCCGAGCTATGTTAGGTGGGGCCAGGTTATCAAGGACCAATGTAAAGGTGGAGTTATAGTGGCAGATGGATTCATCAAGACAGGAAAAGGAGGGGATGGAAGAGAGAAGCGGTTTGAGAGAGCTAGTGAGCTGTTGCTGATCTAAAGACTTGATTCTTGAAGTTTAGTGTGAGAGATAGAAGGAGGTAGAGTTGTAGGGAGGGAGGTGATGGTACAAGTGAGGAGGTAATGGTCAGAAAGAGCAAAAGGTGAATTTGTGAAGTTTGAGAAGTGCATCGATAGCTGAAAATCAGATCAAGGGAGCGACCATCTTTGTAAGTGGGAGAGTCAGTCCATTGTGACAGGCTGAAAGAGGAAGTGAGTTGCAGAAGTTGTTTTGCAGAGGAGGCAGAGGGATTATCAACAGGGAGGTTGAAGTAACTGAGAATGAGGGCAGGGGTATCTGAGGAAATAAAGTAAGGTAGCCAAGTGATCTAGAAATAGAGTTACTGAGTAAGGGGGGCTGTATTTGACTGCAACGCATATAGAGAGGGGAGAGTATAAGCGAATCATGTGTGTTTCGAATGAAGAAAATGTGAGGGAAGAGCAGGATGTATTTGTTTAAAGGTGCAACAAGAGGAAAGTAAAATACCAACACCACCTCCTTGTCTATTGTCAAACCTAGTAGTGTGGCTGAAGCGGAGACCCCGGTGTGACAGTGCAGCAAAAAAAGCAGTGTCTGAAGGAGAGAGCCATGTTTCTGTGATAGCCAGAAGATTGAGAGAGTTGGAGATAAAGAGGTCATGGATAGAAGTGAGTTTGTTGCAAACAGAGCGAGAGTTCCATAGTGCACAAGTGAAGAGGGTGGTGGTTTAGATGCAAGAGGAATAAGATTAAGGTTACTAGAGTTTAGTTTTTGAAGTCTATTGAAGGGCAGGGAAGTTGTGGGGGGACCAGGATTAGGTGAGATGTTGCCAGCAGCTAGTATGAGCAAGAGGGAGAGTGACATGAGATGAGATGTGGATTTGCAGTAGTGAGACTGTTTTGTGATGAGTTGCAAGGGGGGAGAGAGTCTATAGGAATGTGTGAAGTTCATGAATACAAAAGTAAGATGAGGTTAAGAGAGATGGGCTAATGAGCAATGCAGGTGGTTAGGGGTAAGGAGTAATTGAGTAAAGTAATTTGTTGAAAAGACAAAAGGTGGCAAAAAGAGATATTAAGATATTGTGCATTTTTTACAAAATAGACAGTGTATACAACTCAGTATAAAAACAGAACTTGCCTTATCCCTTGTCCAATCCTTGTTCAATCCTTGTTCAATTCTTGTATAATTTGTTGTGCCTCACTTATAAATGTTCACTTAAGAGATGTGAACAGATGATGTTACACTATTGCTATCTAACCTACATTGCTAGCCACTGCATTGCTTTCCCCATAGCAGTGTTAAATTTATAGGCCAGATCATTCAGCTGAATGCAATAAATTAGGTAATGACCTGATCAAAGAGAGTGAAAAGGCCAATTGTGAGACTTGTAGTACAAATGACACAAAAAAGGGAAATTGGCAGGATTAAATGCAGGGATCATTTCAAATATCAAAGAGAGACTTGTAGTACAAATGAAAAAAAAAAAACCAGGGAAATTGGCAGGATTTGAATGCAGGGATCAATTCACATACCAAAGAGAGACTTGTAGTACAAATGACACAAAAAACAGGAAAATGTGCGGGATTTTAATACAGGAATCAATTCACATACCAAAGAGAGACTTGTAGTACAAATGACACAAAAAACAGGGAAATTGGTAGTATTTGAATGCAGGGATCTATTAACTTACCAAAGAGAGACTTGTAGTACAAATAACATAAAAACAGGGAAATTGGCAGGATTTGAATGCAGGGATCAATTCACATACCTGAAAGCAGAAGAGAGAGTCGGTTAACTCAGCAGTCCTTAGCAGATGTCAATAGGCAGTTTGTTAGTTAGTAAACAGCAGTGTGGTGAGTATTGAGTATAATTCTTGTATAATTAGTTGTGCCTCATTTATAAATGTTCACTTAAGAGATGTGAACAGATGATATTACACTATTGCTATCTAACCTACATTGCTAGCCACTGCATTGCTTTCCCCATAGCAGTGTTAAATTTATAGGCCAGATCATTGAGCTGAATGCAATAAATTAGGTAATGACCTGATCAAAGAGAGTGAAAAGGCCAATTGTGAATATTTGATTCAGGGTGAAATAAGTTAAAAATAACAAAAAATAGAATTTGGGGGAGGCTGTGGTTAAACCATTAGTGAAATTATAAATTTAGGAATTAAAACAAATAGTTGCAAGGTTTGAACATCACATAGATAAAGGCAAGATGTAAGCAGGGTAAATACATAATTAATTATACAGACAAATGCAAAAAGAGTGGCTTGCAATACAGATGACACAAAAACAGGGAAATTGGCAGGATTTTAATGCAGGGATCAATTCACATACCAAAGAGAGACTTGTAGTACAAATGACACAAAAAAAACAGGGAAATTGGCAGGATTTGAATGCAGATATCAATTCATATACCAAAGAGAGACTTGTAGTACAAATGGCACAATAAACATGGGAATTGGCAGGATTTGAATGTATTGATCAATTCACATACCAAAGAGAGACTTGTAGTACAAATGACACAAAAAAAGGGAAATTGGCAGGATTGAATGCAGGGATCAATTCAAATATCAAAGAGAGACTTGTAGTACAAATGGAAAAAAAACCAGGGAAATTGGCAGGATTTGAATGCAGGGATCAATTCACATACCAAAGAGAGACTTGTAGTACAAATGACACAAAAAAACAGGGAAATTGGTAGGATTTGAATGCAGGGATCTATTAACTTACCAAAGAGAGACTTGTAGTACAAATAACATAAAAACAGGGAAATTGGCAGGATTTGAATGCAGGGATCAATTCACATACCTGAAAGCAGAAGAGAGAGTCGGTTAACTCAGCAGTCCTTAGCAGATGTCAATAGGCAGTTTGTTAGTTAGTAAACAGCAGTGTGGTGAGTATTGAGTATAATTCTTGTATAATTAGTTGTGCCTCATTTATAAATGTTCACTTAAGAGATGTGAACAGATGATGTTACACTATTGCTATCTAACCTACATTGCTAGCCACTGCATTGCTTTCCCCATAGCAGTGTTAAATTTATAGGCCAGATCATTCAGCTGAATGCAATAAATTAGGTAATGACCTGATCAAAGAGAGTGAAAAGGCCAATTGTGAGACTTGTAGTACAAATGACACAAAAAAGGGAAATTGGCAGGATTAAATGCAGGGATCATTTCAAATATCAAAGAGAGACTTGTAGTACAAATGAAAAAAAAAAAACCAGGGAAATTGGCAGGATTTGAATGCAGGGATCAATTCACATACCAAAGAGAGACTTGTAGTACAAATGACACAAAAAACAGGAAAATGTGCGGGATTTTAATACAGGAATCAATTCACATACCAAAGAGAGACTTGTAGTACAAATGACACAAAAAACAGGGAAATTGGTAGTATTTGAATGCAGGGATCTATTAACTTACCAAAGAGAGACTTGTAGTACAAATAACATAAAAACAGGGAAATTGGCAGGATTTGAATGCAGGGATCAATTCACATACCTGAAAGCAGAAGAGAGAGTTGGTTAACTCAGCAGTCCTTAGCAGATGTCAATAGGCAGTTTGTTAGTTAGTAAACAGCAGTGTGGTGAGTATTGAGTATAATTCTTGTATAATTAGTTGTGCCTCATTTATAAATGTTCACTTAAGAGATGTGAACAGATGATATTACACTATTGCTATCTAACCTACATTGCTAGCCACTGCATTGCTTTCCCCATAGCAGTGTTAAATTTATAGGCCAGATCATTCAGCTGAATGCAATAAATTAGGTAATGACCTGATCAAAGAGAGTGAAAAGGCCAATTGTGAATATTTGATTCAGGGTGAAATAAGTTAAAAATAACAAAAAATAGAATTTGGGGGAGGCTGTGGTTAAACCATTAGTGAAATTATAAATTTAGGAATTAAAACAAATAGTTGCAAGGTTTGAACATCACATAGATAAAGGCAAGATGTAAGCAGGGTAAATACATAATTAATTATACAGACAAATGCAAAAAGAGTGGCTTGCAATACAGATGACACAAAAACAGGGAAATTGGCAGGATTTTAATGCAGGGATCAATTCACATACCAAAGAGAGACTTGTAGTACAAATGACACAAAAAAACAGGGAAATTGGCAGGATTTGAATGCAGGGATCAATTCATATACCAAAGAGAGACTTGTAGTACAAATGGCACAATAAACATGGGAATTGGCAGGATTTGAATGTATTGATCAATTCACATACCAAAGAGAGACTTGTAGTACAAATGACACAAAAAAAGGGAAATTGGCAGGATTGAATGCAGGGATCAATTCAAATATCAAAGAGAGACTTGTAGTACAAATGGAAAAAAAAACCAGGGAAATTGGCAGGATTTGAATGCAGGGATCAATTCACATACCAAAGAGAGACTTGTAGTACAAATGACACAAAAAAACAGGGAAATTGGTAGGATTTGAATGCAGGGATCTATTAACTTACCAAAGAGAGACTTGTAGTACAAATAACATAAAAACAGGGAAATTGGCAGGATTTGAATGCAGGGATCAATTCACATACCTGAAAGCAGAAGAGAGAGTCGGTTAACTCAGCAGTCCTTAGCAGATGTCAATAGGCAGTTTGTTAGTTAGTAAACAGCAGTGTGGTGAGTATTGAGTATAATTCTTGTATAATTAGTTGTGCCTCATTTATAAATGTTCACTTAAGAGATGTGAACAGATGATGTTACACTATTGCTATCTAACCTACATTGCTAGCCACTGCATTGCTTTCCCCATAGCAGTGTTAAATTTATAGGCCAGATCATTCAGCTGAATGCAATAAATTAGGTAATGACCTGATCAAAGAGAGTGAAAAGGCCAATTGTGAATATTTGATTCAGGGTGAAATAAGTTAAAAATAACAAAAAATAGAATTTGGGGGAGGCTGTGGTTAAACCATTAGTGAAATTATAAATTTAGGAATTAAAACAAATAGTTGCAAGGTTTGAACATCACATAGATAAAGGCAAGATGTCAGCAGGGTAAATACATAATTAATTATACAGACAAATGCAAAAAGAATGGCTTGCAATACAGATGACACAAAAACAGGGAAATTGGCAGGATTTGAATGCAGGGATCAATTCACATACCAAAGAGAGACTTGTAGTACAAATGACACAAAAAACAGGGACATTGGCAGGATTTGAATGCAGGGATCAATTCACATACCAAAGAGAGACTTGTAGTACAAATGGCACAATAAACATGGGAATTGGCAGGATTTGAATGTATTGATCAATTCACATACCAAAGAGAGACTTATAGAACAAATGACACAAAAAAGGGAAATTGGCAGGATTGAATGCAGGGATCAATTCAAATATCAAAGAGAGACTTGTAGTACAAATGACACAAAAAACAGGGAAATTGGTAGGATTTGAATGCAGGGATCTATTAACTTACCAAAGAGAGACTTGTAGTACAAATAACATAAAAACAGGGAAATTGGCAGGATTTGAATGCAGGGATCAATTCACATACCTGAAAGCAGAAGAGAGAGTCGCTTAACTCAGCAGTCCTTAGCAGATGTCAATAGGCAGTTTGTTAGTTAGTAAACAGCAGTGTGGTGAGTATTGAGTATAATTCTTGTATAATTAGTTGTGCCTCATTTATAAATGTTCACTTAAGAGATGTGAACAAATGATGTTACACTATTGCTAGCTAACCTACATTGCTAGCCTAATACATTCTTATTTTACTTTTGATGCAATAAATTACTCTTAAATATTAATAAATGATTCTGTTCTATTCTATGTGAAGAATATTAGAATGTGAAATATTTACACTACATACGCAGTTAAACACATTATTAAATATGAATATTGCATAACATGATTCTACATGTTTTTAGCCACTTGACTGCAAAGGGTTCCAATGCACTTATATATATATATATATATATATATATATGTCTATATATGTGTACATATGCATTTTTATATATATATATATATATCCAAATGGAGTATGGCTGAAGCACCCCTAGCCTCCATGCTGCAAACAAGGCAGCCATTGAAATATCTTGCCCAGGGTGCATACAATGAAATTCAATATACTCCACAATAATGGTAGCACTCACTGGGTCTTAAATGCATAAATCTTTATTCTCTGTAAGGTTTCGGAGTTGCCCCATCCTCAGACAGCTTAAGCGAATAAATATTTATGCATTTAAGACCCAGTGAGTGCTACCATTATTGCAGAGTATATATATATATATATGATTCTACATGTTTTTAGCCACTTGACTGCAAAGGGTTCCAATGCACTTATATATATATATATATATATATATATATATATATATATATATATATATATATATATATATATATAAAATAGAAAATGCAAATCCAGCGAGCCGTCTTAAAACTTCAACACTTTATTTCGAGGTACAAAATTCAGCATTCAGCATAAAACTGTTAAAAGATAGCTCATGCCTCGAGATTAAGCCATAGCCGGTCTTACGTGTTTCGGCTTGAGAATCGCCTTAATCATAGACCATAGTGCTACATCCGGTGTTAACCCTTATATAACAAAAAAAAACTATTACAAGCGATAACAGCTGTGTCTGGGTGTGTGAGCTAAAAATGGACACAGATAAAAAACAGACTCTATACATGTAAAGAACAAGTACAAACATTACTGTAATAGGTAGACAAGAATATGCTTGTAACTTTGTCTAAAATTACCTCTCCTTCAGAATAGAAAGTACCTAGAATACTAATTTCTGACCTGAAAAAGTCTGGGTTTATTTAAACCTTGTCATGCTACTAGGGTTTATAAAGACAAAGACTTTATAATGTAATACAGCTAGACTACAATAAAAAGAGCAATAATATCACAAATCTAATGTGTGGAAATGTTAACCACTTTATATCCTCATGAGATCCACCTTTGCTTATATATATATGAAAGTCAAATATTTCTATATTGTATTCCCTAGTAACTGTTCCATAGTTTGTTTATTAAATTACCCTAAATATTAACGTTTGTTCCAGATTAATGTGATAATAAGTACTATGTGAAGAAAGGTATCCCAGTCCATTAGTCCTGACCCTATTACCAAATTATAGTTTAATTTAGAATTGTGGAATGTGTAGTGACTCATTTAGAATTGCCAATGATTAATAATATCTCCTGTTGCATTAAATCCCTGCATACATATAAAGTAAACTCCCAGACTTGTAGTACAAATGACACACAAAAAAACAGGCAAATTGGCAGGATTTGAATGCAGGGATCAATTCATATACCAAAGAGAGACTGGCAGTGTAAATGACACAAAAAAAGGGAAATTGGCAGGATTTGAATGCAGTGATCAATTCACATAACAAAGAGAGACTTGTAGTACAAATGGCACAAACAACAGGGAAATTGGGAGGATTTGAATGCAGGGATCAATTCACATACCAAAGAGAGACTTGTAGTAAAAATGACACAAAAAACAGGGAAATTGGCAGGATTTGAATGCAGGGATCAATTCACATACCAAAGAGAGACTTGTAGTACAAATGACACAAAAATGGGGAAATTGGCAGGATTTGAATGCAGGGATCAATTCACATACCAAAGATAGACTTGTAGTACAATTGACACAAAACAAAAACCAGGGAAATTGGCAGGATTTGAATGCAGGGATCAATTCACATACCAAAGATAGACTTGTAGTACAATTGACACAAAACAAAAACCAGGGAAATTGGCAGGATTTGAATGCAGGGATCAATTCACATACCAAAGAGAGACTTGTAGTACAAATGACACAACAAACAGGGAAATTGGCAAGATTTACATGCAGGGATCAATTCACATACCAAAGAGAGACTTGTAGTACAAATGACACAAAAACCAGGGAAATTGGCAGTATTTGAATGCAGTGATGAATTCACATAACAAAGAGAGACTTGTAGTACAAATGACACAAAAAGGGAAATTGGCAGGATTTTAATGCAGGGATTAATTCACATACCAAAGAGAGACTTGTAGTACAAATGACACACAAAAACAGGGAAATTGGCAGGATTTGAATGCAGGGATCTATTCACATACCAAAGAGAGATTTGCAGTATAAATGGCACAAAAAACAGGGAAATTGGTAGGATTTGAATGCAGGGATCAATTCACATACCAAAGAGAGACTTGTAGTACAAATGACACAACAAACAGGGAAATTGGCAAGATTTACATGCAGGGATCAATTCACATACCAAAGAGAGACTTGTAGTACAAATGACACAAAAATCAGGGAAATTGGCAGCATTTGAATGCAGTGATGAATTCACATACCAAAGAGAGACTTGTAGTACAAATGACACAGAAAAGGGAAATTGGCAGGATTTTAATGCAGGGATTAATTCACATACCAAAGAGAGACTTGTAGTACAAATGACACACAAAAACAGGGAAATTGGCAGGATTTGAATGCAGGGATCAATTCACATACCAAAGAAAGATTTGCAGTATAAATGGCACAAAAAACAGGGAAATTGGGAGGATTTGAATGCAGGGATCAATTCACATACCAAAGAGAGACTTGTAGTATAAATGACACAAAAAACAGGCAAATTGGCAGGATTTGAATGCAGGGATCAATTCACATACTAATGATAGACTTGTAGTACAAATGACACAAAACAAAAACCAGGGAAATTGGCAGGATTTGAATGCAGGGATCAATTCACATACCAAAGAGAGACTTGTAGTAAAAATGACACAATTAACAGGGAAATTGGCAGTATTTAATTCAGGGATCAATTCACATACCAAAGAGAGAATTGTAATACAAATGACACAAAAACCAGGTAAATTAGCAGGATTTGAATGCAGGGATCAATTCACATACCACAGAGAGACTTGTAGTACAAATGACACAAAAAAGGGAAATTGGCAGGATTTTAATGCAGGGATTAATTCACATACCAAAGAGAGACTTGTAGTACAAATGACACACAAAAACAGGGAAATTGGCAGGATTTGAATGCAGGGATCAATTCACATACCAGAGAGAGACTTGTAGTACAAATGACACAAAAAAAGGGAAATTGGCAGGATTTGAATGCAGGGATCAATTCACATACCAAAGAGAGACTTGTAGTACAAACGACACAAAAAATGGGGAAATTGGCAGGATTTGAATGCAGGGATCAATTCACATACCAAAGATAGACTTGTAGTACAAATGACACAAAATAAAAACCATGGAAATTGGCAGGATTTGAATGCAGGTATAAATTCACATACTAAAGAGAGACTTGTAGTACAAATGACACTAAATCAGGGAAATTTGCAGGATTTAAATGCAGGGATCAATTCACATACCAAAGAGAGACTTGTAGTACAAATGACACAAAAAACAAGGAAATAGGCAGGATTTGAATTCAGGGATCTATTAACTTACCAAAGAGTGACTTGTAGTACAAATAACATATCAAACAGGGAAATTGGCAGGATTTGAATGCAGGGATGCTTCAATGCAAGACAGACATTTCAAAATGGCGTACCTTGCATTCCTATTGGCTGATTTGATTCTTCAAATTAAAATCATTCAAAAAGATAAGAGCTTCTGAAATCCTATTGGCTGTTCAAAATAGCCAATAGAATTAGAGCTAATGAAATCCTATTGGCTGTTCAAATCATATATATGTATATATTGATGCCTGTATATATATATATATATATATCCTCCGTGTGTGTCTGCACTCCCAATGCTGTGTAGTCATCAACCAGGGTGCAAAGTCAAACAAGTATACAGTCTATATCCAATAAAGGACTGCACTCACTGGATTTAGTTTCAGAAACCTTCAAATCTTTATAAAGATTTGAAGGTTTCTGAAACTAAATCCAGTGAGTGCAGTCCTTTATTGGATATAGACTATATATATATATATATATATATTATTTTTAATATTATTATTTATTCCCCAAAACCCATTTTATATTTATATATATATATATATATATATATATATATATATATATATATATATATTTATATATCCAAATGGAGTATGGCTGAAGCACCCATAGCCTCCATGCTGCAAACAAGGCAGCCATTGAAATAACTTGCCCAGGGTGCATACAATGAAATTCAATATACTCCACAATAATGGTAGCACTCACTGGGTCTTAAATGCATAAATCTTTATTCTCTGTAAGGTTTCGGAGTTGCCCCATCCTCAGATAGCTTAAGCAAATAAATATTTATGCATTTAAGACCCAGTGAGTGCTACCATTATTGCAGAGTATATATATATATATATATATATATATATATATATATATATATATATATATATATATATATATATATATATATAGAAAAACACACAGGTGTCCGGACAGATATTCTCAAAACAGGTTCCTTTATTGAAGAATATAACATGTAAAAGCTTGCACACAGCGGCTCTGCAGGTAACTATGAAGGATTAGCTTGTAAAATAGTAACTTGCAGGCATAGGAGGTAACATGGCCAGATGGATAAGGGCTGTTAGGTGCACAGATAGTGGGCTATGTCTTACGCATTTCAGCTCCTATAGAGCCTTATTCATAGACTGCATAATGCCCACTACTGACATGCAGCTTTAAATAGGCTAACCTAACTTATTATTGGTTGTGATGTAGCCCTAATCATGTAACAGGTGTGTACTTTTGAATGGGGGAGGTATAGGGAGATGTGTGATTAACTTGAAAGCAAGCTATTAGATGTGTTATGTGCTGCATTCATATCCACTCTTGGTAATATCTCTTTAAGAGTAGTTAGAAACTTAATGATGTCTCCTCCAAAGGAGAAAAAAGTAATAAATTAATTAATTAATTAATTAATTAAAAACTACAGAGAGGAAAAAACAACAACAATGGTGTTGTTGAGCAGCACACAGCATGTCAAATAACTACAGCTTTGGGGAGACCCTTGTAATGATACATTTGTAATTAGATTGGTGCGAGTATAGATTAAGTTTAGAGCTATAGAGCAGTAAACGTTTGTATTTTATAATATTTGGTATTAATCCTGCTTAAGCTAGTTATCTAATAGCCAATCTCGTTTGAGTGGCATATAACCCACATATGTGCTCATGAGACGCGCAATAATTGCTTGCACGTCCCATGGGTACCCATGTACTATTGCATGTACTCAGTGTCAAATGCCTATTGCTGGATACTGAAAAAGAGCTTAATCTTAAGATTTACGCCATATAAACAAAGTTATATATGGTAATACTTGATTAATTCTGCTTCTATTATAACAGTATCAAACGGCCTAATAATGGTACTTCTAGTAATTATTTTATTTTAGTGAATGATTCACATACGTGATATTTTCAATATGATAACTTATTTGTGGTAAAAATACTGTACTCAAGGTGCCAAGATATAGGATGTTGGGTGTCCCTAGTCCTTAGTATCTCCCTGTGGTATAATAATACCAGTGGACCTCAAACTGAATGTCCATTAGATCATAATTGATCACTTGAACTATTCAGGAGTTGCTTGGTAATGATATCCATAAATCCAATTTGTTAAAGGATGTACATATGATAGGATATAGCAGTAACAATATCTTTTTCAGGTATTGATAAGTGCTAATGTATCCCAGGCTTGGATTAGTGGGAAATCGCTCTAGGATTGCCAATGGTTAATAAGATCTGTTTCTATATTGAGACCTAGGGGTTGTCTGGTTCCCAGTGTGAAGATCCAAAAGGCCTCCTTTCTAAGGAGGTCCCTTGATCTATCACCTCCCCGTGGCTTCTTTGGAATATGATCTATAATTAACCATGTAAAATTCCTGACATCTCTGTGATGTACCTCTATGAAGTGCTTGGCTGCTCCTGTGGTTAGGATACCCCGCTCAATGTCATTGAGATGGGCTCGTATCCTCTCTCTCGCCTCTCGGGAGGTACAACCTACGTACTGCTTATCACATGCCAAGCATGTAATCATATAGATGATATATGTCGTTCGGCAGTTTGTACAGTAGGAATGTGTGTATACCTTTTGCGTGACTGTAGATTGGAATGTCCTGTTGACACTCACATAGCCACAAGCTTTGCAAGTGCTGTTCCCACATTTGTAATGCCCTTTTTGAGATAACCAGCTGCTTGTCGGTTTTTGCTTTTTGAGTAAGGAGGGGGAAACTCGGTTCCCAATTGTTATGTTCCGCTTTGGGACACAAAAGCAACCCTCCCTAATCTCATCTTTTAAGATGTCATCTGCTAACAGAATCGGAAGATTCCTCCGCAAAAGTTTGCAGACCTGGTAATATTGGGAGCTGTACGTGGTTACAAAAGTAGGTTTGTTCCTAGAAGGCTTTTGTTTTTGTTTCTCTTTAAGTAAAGTAGACCTATCTTGATGCAAAACATCATTGAAGGCCCTAGTTATAGTCTTTTTATTGTACCCTCTCTCAAGAAATTTTTGGGTAAGGGAGTGACTCTCTCGTAAGAAGCTGTCATGCTCTGAGCAATTGCGCCTTAATCTTAAAAATTGGAATTTTGCAATCCCATAGCTTGTATGTCTAGGGTGGCAGCTCCTAGCATGGAGGAAAGTGTTGGATGTGATTGGTTTAGTATATAGTGAGGTGCTTACTTTGTTCTCCAAGGGCCTACCTATCAGAATGACATCCAAGTATGGTACCTGGACTTTATCAAAGCTGTGGGTAAAGCTTAGACCCACCGTGTTGTCATTGATATACTCACAGAAGTTTGCTAAATCTCCTTGTGTGCCAGACCATACAATTAGAAGGTCATCAATATAGCGTTTATAGCTAGTGATTGATGACAGGAAGGGGTTCTGATCAGAGTATAGGTGCGTCAATTCCCACCAGCCCATGAAAATGTTAGCATAGGCTGGTGCGAATTTCGCACCCATAGCTGTCCCTCTCTGTTGGAGAAAAAAGCTTCCTGAGAACTCAAAATAGTTATGAGTTAACAGAAAATCTAACACTCTCACTATATATACTTTAAGGTCAGTATTGTAGTTGCTGAAGTTATCCAGCATGTATCTTGTGGCTACTATCCCTTTATCATGTGGAATGGCCGAATAGAGGCCAACCACATCAACCGTTAGCCATCCCATTTTGTCATTCCAAGAGTGTTCTTGCATCAGTCTCAAGAGATGTTTAGTATCCCTCAAGTATGATGGCAATCCATACACAAGGGGTTGTAATAAGGATTCCAGCCAATTTGATAGATTCTCAAAGAGGGATCCTATTCCCGAAACTATTGGGAGTCCTTTCACCTCCTCCAAAGATTTATGTACTTTGGGGAGGTGATGGAATATCGGTACTATCGGATGCTGAACATTTAAATAATCAAATGTTTCGTCGTCAATGATCCCCTGGTGTTTTCCATCATCAAGCAAATCTAGTAGGAGGGACCCAAAGCGTTGTGTTGGATCCCCAGGCAATCTTGTATAAACCTCTTTATCAAGTAATTGCCTTTCTGCTTCCTTAATATAATAGGATTTGTCCAGAACTACTATGGATCCCCCCTTATCAGACTGCTTGATGATGATGTTGTCCCTGTCTTGTAGTTGTTTGAGTGCCTTTCTTTGTTGTGTGGTGAGATTCTCATGTTCCCTATTCTGAGACTTCAGAGTTTCCCTCTCCAATTTCAAGAGATCCTCCTCCATCCGTTTTTGGAAGCTCTCTAATGCTTGGCCCCTGCACTGCGTGGGATAAAAGATAGATTTTGGCCTATAGCCAGTGTGGCTATCTATTGCTACCTCATCTGTTGTATTTTCCACTTCCAACAGATGAAGATTTAGAAAGTCCCTAGCTTCAGCTGGGTTAAGATAATCATGCCTAGCACTTGTGTCTGGTATATGAAACTCTTTCTCTATAGTAGGGTGTAGTTGGTAAAACTTTTTGAGAGTGAGACCACGTATACATTTATTAATGTCAATCAAGGTATCAAAGACATTAAACTTAGGAGTAGGAACAAAATTAAGGCCTAGACTCAAAACCTCTAATTCTAGGTTAGTTAAGGGGACACTGGATAGATTTATGATGTTGGATCCCTGTATTTGTTGGGCTGTCTGCCCCTCCTCAGTTGGTACTGGTCTCGATGTAGACCCCGTCTGGTGGATCCTCTTCCTCCTCCTCCTCCTTCTCCTGGTCCCTGGGCCAGCTGAAAAACCTGTTGGCTCATGGTTCCATCTGCTGCCTGTACTGACTGAGCCTTTTTATACTTGTTGCCCCTGGGTGGCTTAGGGGCATCAATTTTTTTCAGAATGGCTTTATTAGGTTCTAATATGTCAGTAATCTGGGTATTAGATGCTACAGGGCCAGATTGAGGGGGTGGTGGGGGATGAGAGGGTGGCTGTGTTGTGATGTTATCAGCTGATGTTTCTTCTTTGTCAGAGGATTGTCCACTGGACATAAAGGCCACAAAGTCCTGAAGGTCATCATCTTCGTTGGACTCAGGATCAGTATCAGAAAATGACACCTTTTTATCCATCTTCTTTCCTTCTTTGAGTTGTTTAGACTTGTTGTAATTAAACGATTTCCTTTTTCTTGAGTTTCTCTTAGGGTTCCAATTGTAGATCCTATTTACTTTGTAGTCATCTAGATCTCTGGAATATTTTTTATATTTGATAATATCCAGTTCTTTCTTGGTCTTATCTACAGTCACTTGTAGGATGCTGTCAAGCTTAGGATAATCAGTGTGTTCCATGAACGTATTGAGATCTTTCTGTATATTCTCAATATTATCTCTTGCCTCTTTTAGCTTGATTTCTTTGTGTTGGATGATAAGGGCCATAAGCCTCAAAGAGCATTCTGTCAGTATGCTATTCCATTCTGTGATGAACTTTTCATCTGTAGTGATAAACGCAGGCAGTTTTTTTATTCGTAGGCCTCTAGGAATCATGCCTAGAGATGTGTATTTTTCTAGAGTCCGTTTATCCCACCATAGTTTATACTCCTTAACAAGAGCATTTTCCATAGCCATAAAGACATCTGCAATGTCTAGCAAATTTGATTTATTTTCAAATGTTTCCTCCAAGCTTGGTCTATTCCCCTCCAGGGTAGCCACTGTTAACATGGAATAAAAGCGGTGTGCCATGTTTGTATCGCTGTGTATGGTGCTATATTAGTAATGTTATTCTGTGCAAGGCTATATAATAGCCAACTAGTCAGACCAATGAACAAGAATTGCACAGTCTTAGGGGTGAGCAGATAGAGGTATTTTGTTGAAGGTAGGAATCCCTTATGTGAAGTCAAGCTGAGAGTATGAATGAAGTGATTAATGATAATGAAAACAAATTGCATGAAGGGTATCACACTCAATCAAAAGAGCTTCACAATACAGGGAATGAGAACAAAATTCAAAATTCAATTCAAAGTGTCACTTTGTTATATCCTGGCAATTAGGAGGTGCTTGTAGAGAGGAAAGGTAATCACCCTCTTAAGGTCAATGGATACCAATGGGCATACAAACAAGCAAGCAAGCAAGCAAGAAAAAGAGCAAATAGCAAATGGCGAAAAGCAAAAAGACTGTAATCGCTTTAATATAGCAGTCCAAACTTTATGGTAGGTGCTTTTGAATAACGACAAAAGTTATCGGAGGTATCCTCCTCTTACCCTCCAAAGTGCTGCTCATGCGGCTGACCTTTTTCGTTGGTTTGCTTCTAGACCGTGGGCTAAACTGTGGCGGTCTCCATGCCGCGCTCCATCTCCTCCGTCCGTGTCTGATGACGTCACCAATCCGCCCGTAGTCGCAACTTCTCTACGGCAAATGCGGATAGTCACTATGCAGATAGATGCCAGGAATAGTTGAAATAAAGTGATCACTGAATCCTCCTAATTACGATACCTCACTGCTCCCATTGAACCGGTCGAGTGTTCGTCCGTGTAAGCGGTCTCCACCGCCTGGAAAAATGCAGAAAAACACACAGGTGTCCGGACAGATATTCTCAAAACAGGTTCCTTTATTGAAGAATATAACATGTAAAAGCTTGCACACAGCGGCTCTGCAGGTAACTATGAAGGATTAGCTTGTAAAATAGTAACTTGCAGGCATAGGAGGTAACATGGCCAGATGGATAAGGGCTGTTAGGTGCACAGATAGTGGGCTATGTCTTACGCGTTTCAGCTCCTATAGAGCCTTATTCATAGACTGCATAATGCCCACTACTGACATGCAGCTTTAAATAGGCTAACCTAACTTATTATTGGTTGTGATGTAGCCCTAATCATGTAACAGGTGTGTACTTTTGAATGGGGGAGGTATAGGGAGATGTGTGATTAACTTGAAAGCAAGCTATTAGATGTGTTATGTGCTGCATTCATATCCACTCTTGGTAATATCTCTTTAAGAGTAGTTAGAAACTTAATGATGTCTCCTCCAAAGGAGAAAAAAGTAATAAATTAATTAATTAATTAATTAATTAATTAAAAACTACAGAGAGGAAAAAACAACAACAATGGTGTTGTTGAGCAGCACACAGCATGTCAAATAACTACAGCTTTGGGGAGACCCTTGTAATGATACATTTGTAATTAGATTGGTGCGAGTATAGATTAAGTTTAGAGCTATAGAGCACTAAACGTTTGTATTTTATAATATTTAGTATTAATCCTGCTTAAGCTAGTTATCTAATAGCCAATCTCGTTTGAGTGGCATATAACCCACATATGTGCTCATGAGACGCGCAATAATTGCTTGCACGTCCCATGGGTACCCATGTACTATTGCATGTACTCAGTGTCAAATGCCTATTGCTGGATACTGAAAAAGAGCTTAATCTTAAGATTTACGCCATATAAACAAAGTTATATATGGTAATACTTGATTAATTCTGCTTCTATTATAACAGTATCAAACGGCCTAATAATGGCACTTCTAGTAATTATTTTATTTTAGTGAATGATTCACATACGTGATATTTTCAATATGATAACTTATTTGTGGTAAAAATACTGTACTCAAGGTGCCAAGATATAGGATGTTGGGTGTCCCTAGTCCTTAGTATCTCCCTGTGGTATAATAATACCAGTAGACCTCAAACTGAATGTCCATTAGATCATAATTGATCACTTGAACTATTCAGGAGTTGCTTGGTAATGATATCCATAAATCCAATTTGTTAAACGATGTACATATGATAGGATATAGCAGTAACAATATCTTTTTCAGGTATTGATAAGTGCTAATGTATCCCAGGCTTGGATTAGTGGGAAATCGCTCTAGGATTGCCAATGGTTAATAAGATCTGTTTCTATATTGAGACCTAGGGGTTGTCTGGTTCCCAGTGTGAAGATCCAAAAGGCCTCCTTTCTAAGGAGGTCCCTTGATCTATCACCTCCCCGTGGCTTCTTTGGAATATGATCTATAATTAACCATGTAAAATTCCTGACATCTCTGTGATGTACCTCTATGAAGTGCTTGGCTGCTCCTGTGGTTAGGATACCCCGCTCAATGTCATTGAGATGGGCTTGTATCCTCTCTCTCGCCTCTCGGGAGGTACAACCTACGTACTGCTTATCACATGCCAAGCATGTAATCATATAGATGATATATGTCGTTCGGCAGTTTGTACAGTAGGAATGTGTGTATACCTTTTGCGTGACTGTAGATTGGAATGTCCTGTTGACACTCACATAGCCACAAGCTTTGCAAGTGCTGTTCCCACATTTGTAATGCCCTTTTTGAGATAACCAGCTGCTTGTCGGTTTTTGCTTTATATATATATATATATAAAACATAGAAAAATGCAAATCCAGCAAGCCGTCTTAAAACTTCGACACTTTATTTCCAGGTACAAAATTCAGCATTCAGCATAAAACTGTTAAAAGATAGCTCATGCCTCCAGATTAAGCCATAGCCGGTCTTACACGTTTCGGCTTGAGAATCGCCTTAATCATAGACCATAGTGCTACATCCGGTGTTAACCCTTATATAGCCAAAAAAAACTATTACAAGCGAAAACAGCTGTGTCTGGGTGTGTGAGCTATAAATGGACACAGATAAAAAACAGACTCTATACATGTAAAGAACAAGTACAAACATTACTGTAATAGGTAGACATGAATATGCTTGTAACTTTGTCTAAAATTACCTCTCCTTCAGAATAGAAAGTACCTAGAATACTAATTTCTGACCTGAAAAAGTCTGGGTTTATGCTACTAGGGTTTATAAAGACAAAGACTTTATACTGTAATACAGCTAGACTACAATAAAAAGAGCAATAATATCACAGATCTAATGTGTGGAAATGTTAACCACTTTATATCCTCATGAGATCCACCTTTGCTTATATATATGAAAGTCAAATATTTCTATATTGTATTCCCTAGTAACTGTTCCATAGTTTGTTTATTAAATTACCCTAAACATTAAAGTTTGTTCCAGATTAATGTGATAATAAGTACTATGTGAAGAAAGGTATCCCAGTCCATTAGTCCTGACCCTATTACCAAATTATAGTTTAATTTAGAATTGTGGAATGTGTAGTGACTCATTTAGAATTGCCAATGATTAATAATATCTCCTGTTGCATTAAATCCCTGCATACATATACAGTAAACTCCCAGACTTGTGGTACAAATGACACACAAAAAACAGGCAAATTGGCAGGATTTGAATGCAGGGATCAATTCACATACCAAAGAGAGACTGGCAGTGCAAATGACACAAAAAACAGGGGAATTGGCAGGATTTGAATGGAGGGATCAATTCACTTACCAAAGAGAGACTTTTAGTACAAATGGCACAAAAAACAGGGAAATTGGGAGGATTTGAATGCAGGGATCAATTCACATACCAAAGAGAGACTTGTAGTAAAAATGACACAAAAAACAGGGAAATTGGCAGGATTTGAATGCAGGGATCAATTCACATACCAATGATAGACTTGTAGTACAATTGACACAAAACAAAAACCAGGGAAATTGGCAGGATTTGAATGCAGGGATCAATTCACATACCAAAGAGAGACTTGTAGTACAAATGACACAACAAACAGGGAAATTGGCAGGATTTACATACAGGGATCAATTCACATACCAAAGAGAGACTTGTAGTACAAATGACACAAATAAATTGGAAATTGGCAGGATTTTAATGCAGGGATTAATTCACATACCAAAGAGAGACTTGTAGTACAAATGACACACAAAAAAAGGGAAATTGGCAGGATTTGAATGCAGGGATCAATTCACATACCAAAGAGAGACTTGTAGTACAAATGACACAAAAATGGGGAAATTGGCAGGATTTGAATGCAGGGATCAATTCACATACCAAAGAAAGACTTGTAGTACAATTGACACAAAACAAAAACCAGGGAAATTGGCAGGATTTGAATGCAGGGATCAATTCACATACCAAAGAGATACTTGTAGTACAAATGACACAACAAACAGGGAAATTGGCAGGATTTACATGCAGGGATCAATTCACATACCAAAGAGAGACTTGTAGTACAAATGACACAAATACCAGGGAAATTGGCAGTATTTGAATGCAGTGATGAATGCACATACCAAAGAGAGACTTGTAGTACAAATGACACAAAAAAGGGAAATTGGCAGGATTTTAATGCAGGGATTAATTCACATACCAAAGAGAGACTTGTAGTACAAATGACACACAAAAACAGGGAAATTGGCAGGATTTTAATGCAGGGATCAATTCACATATTAAAGAGAGACTTGTAGTACAAATGACACAAAAAATGGGGAAATTGGCAGGATTTGAATGCAGGGATCAATTCACATACCAAAGATAGACTTGTAGTAAAAATGACACAAAAAACAGGCAAATTGGCAGGATTTGAATACAGGGATCAATTCACATACCAAAGAGAGACTTGCAGTGCAAATTACACAAAAAACAGGGAAATTGACAGGATTTGAATGCAGGGATCAATTCACATACCAAAGAGAGATTTGTAGTATAAATGGCACAAAAAAACAGGGAAATTGGGAGGATTTGAATGCAGGGATCAATTCACATACCAAAGAGAGACTTGTAGTAAAAATTACACAAAAAAACAGGGAGATTGGCAGGATTTTAATGCAGGGATCAATTCACATACCAAAGATAGACTTGTAGTACAAATGACACAAAATAAAAACCATGGAAATTGGCAGGATTTGAATGCAGGTATAAATTCATATACCAAAGAGAGACTTGTAGTACAAATGACACAAAAACAGGAAAATTTGCAGGATTTGAATGCAGGGATCAATTCACATACCAAAGAGAGACTTGTAGTACAAATGACACCAAAAAACAGGAAAATTGGCAGGATTTTAATGCAGGAATCAATTCACATACCAAAGAGAGACTTGTAGTACAAATGACACACAAATCAAGGAAATAGGCAGGATTTGAATGCAGGGATCTATTAACTTACCAAAGAGTGACTTGTAGTACAAATAACATATCAAACAGGGAAATTGGCAGGATTTGAATGCAGGGATGCTTCAATGCAAGATAGACGTTTCAAAATGGCGTACCTTGCATTCCTATTGGCTGATTTGATTCTTCAAATTAAAATCATTCAAAAAGATGAGAGCTTCTGAAATCCTATTGGCTGTTCAAAATAGCCAATAGGATTAGAGCTACTGAAATCCTATAGGCTGTTCAAATCATATATATGTATATATTCATGCCTATATATATATATTATTATTATTAATATTATTATTTATTCCCCAAAACCCATTTTATATATATATATATATATATATATTTATATATATATTTATATATATATATATATATATATATATATACATATATATATATATATATATATATATATATATATATATATGTCTATATATGTGTACATTTGCATTTGTATGTATGTATATATATATATATATATATATATATATATATATATATATATATCCAAATGGAGTATGGCTGAAGCACCCCTAGCCTCCATGCTGCCAACAAGGCAGCCATTGTAATATCTTGCCCAGGGTGCATACACTGAAATTCAATATACCCCACAATAATGGTAGCACTTACTGGGTCTTAAATGCATAAATCTTTATTCTCTGTAACGTTTTGGGGTTGCCCCGTCCTCAGACAGCTTAAGCGAATAAAGATTTATGCATTTAAGACCCAGTAAGTGCTACCATGATTGCGGAGTTTATATATTTATTTATTTATTTATAAAATATTTTACCAGGAAGGATACATTGAGATTTCTCTTGTTTTCAAGTATGTCCTGGGTCCACAAAACATTGCATTGATACAATAGGGTATAATAAAATACAAAACCAATATTAATACATAACATATGCAAACTTTTACATAGAACAGGTAGGAAATATATAATCAACCATGACAGGTGCATTCTGTTTTAAGATATGCAGAGAGGGATCTCTTAAAGGATTTTAAACTTGGGGAAGGTTTTAAAGTGTGCGGGAGGTCGTTCCGTAATTGTAGCGCTCTGTAGGAAAAGGAGGATTGAGCTGCTTTCTTTTTGTATGGAGGCAGACTAAATAATGTGCTGGTACTGGATCGGAGATTATGGGAGGTCAGAACAGCTGGGAAGAGCATTCTGTTCAGGTAGGGTGGGAGCTTCCCAGAAAAATATACATATACAGTAAACTCCCAGTTAACTGGCACCCATGAGGGTTGGTAGATTCCAGGTAAGTGTAGTTTCAGGGGTCAAGTCGAGCAGGAACGCATGGGAATGGAAATCCTGCACTATTTTTGCAGAGGAACTAAGTTACCTCTGGACAGAGAACAGAAATACTTCAGTAAACACTGCTGCTGCTGGTGGGAGGAGCTGGAGCACAATCTGCTTAGAGAGATAGTGAGATCCTCTAGTAATGGGCAGTAATACTTTAGGTCTATGGTGGTCATAAACTGATCCTCCTGAACTAGAGGGAGAATAGAACGAATAGTCTCCATTTTGAAGAAACCGCCTCGATGGATGAAGACCTCGCCGCCTGGATGGAGACTTCTCGCTTCCTGGATGTCCGGACTTCAGAAACTGTAAGTGGATCATCCGGGGTTAGTGTTATTTTTTTTTTTTTTTTACTTTTTTTGGGTGGGGTTTTTTTTAGATTAGGGTTTGGGCTTTCTTAAAAGAGCTAAATGCCCTTTTAAGGGCAATGCCCATACAAATGCCCTTTTAAGGGCAATAGGTGTAGTTGTTTTTATTTTGGATAATTTTGTTTGTTATTTTTTTCGTAATTTAGTGTTTGTTATTTTTTGTGATTTTAGAATAAATTTTTTTTAGTAGTATTATTTTTTATTTAGTTTATTTCATTGATAGTTATGTTAATTTTCGTATAAAAGTTATGTTAGGTTAATTGTTAGGTTAAAATTAGGTTTTTTTAATTTCACAGATAAGTTTTTATTTATTTTAAGATAGGGATATTGTAATTTTAATTTAATGTTAGGGGGTTGTTAGGTTAGGGTTAGGGGTTAATAGTTGATTTTAGTTTTTTGCAATGTGGGGGGCTGGTGGTTTAGGGGTTAATAGGTTTATTTAGTGGTGGTGATGTGGGAGGCCAGAGGTTTAGGGGTTAATAACTATTGGTAACGATGTTGGGGAGTGGCAGAATAGGGGTTAATAACTTTATTATAGTGGCAGTGATGCTCGGGAGTGGCAGATTAGGGGTAAATAACTTTTATTAGTGTCAGAAGATTAGGGGTAAATAACTTTATTATAGTGTTTGCGATGCGGGAGGGTGGTGGAATAGAGGTTAATAGGTAGTTTATGGGTGTTAGTGTACTTTGTAATAGTTTAGTTATGAGTTTTGTGTAACAGTTTTGTTGCGCAAAACTCACAACTACTGCTCTCAGATAAGGGAACGGATCATGTCGGTATAGGCTGTAACGCAAGCATTTTAGCCTCACTGCACAACCTGTAATACTGGTGCTATGGAAATCCCACGCAAAAACGTCATTTTTTTTAGTGTGGGATTGATGTTGCGTTACAGGCAAAATGCTTGTGGTATAGCTATACCGACAAGACTCATAATGTCTGTGTTACTGTTTTTATGCTAAAATGGCAATTTTTTCAGTGTTAAAACTGTAACACAAAACTCGTAATCTAGGTGAGAGTAAACAACCCTAGTTTTTTATATAGGGGTAGCAAAAATGTTGGAAGGTAAGCAAAGACCACCTCGCAGTCTTCCAACTGCGCTAAAAGCCACCATTACTCTTATAAAAGAGAATTGCATGGATAGAGCATAACCACAGTCCTAGAAATATCAAAGATAAGAGAGGGCGCATACACTATATATACACTGTACAACTTAAAAAACAACATACACAGCTCATTCAATATATGGCACTTGTACCTATTAACATACAATTATATCAAAGTCCGATGTTGAAAGTCACTGTGATAGTGCACAAATGCAAAAAATCAGGTATGTCCTCAGTGTGAATGATGGATGCACTCCTCTTCACAGAAGATACTGGCTAAACTGTAAAATAGAAGAAAGAGAGGGGCGCCTCATGTGTAGAATCACCAAACCAAAAAAGCCAAAGCTTATGCACTCGAGCCAAATTCGTACTCACATTTGAAATAAGCACCCCAATGTGCTAATAGAAGCAGACTGACATAATATGGTGTGTTAGTACACCCACTCCAGGATATCCCCGCCAGGTGTGTCTGTAATGGAGAGTCAAGACAACAAAGGAAACCACATGTGCAGATCAACCAAATAGATGTAACAATGGAGATAATTATGCCAAATGGGTAACCCCAATCCTTGCTTGCAGGGAAAATTATCCATTAAAGGGTTAACGACTTGATTTCTTCAGACACCTTATTTGCACATCACCTACAATGTTACACAGGCAAAGAATGACTGGGGTTTGTGCATAGTGAGAGGATACTTGAAGCTTTGCTGGGGTGTTCTTTGCCTTCCACCTGGTGGCCAGGAGTTGAATTCCCACTAGTAATTGAATGGATGCGTGAACTCTCTATGCCATTGGAAAGAAAAGTATATTAACATCACTGTGTTGGTTATGCAAAACTGGGGAGTGGGTAATAAAGGGATTTTCTATATTTTTAAACAATAAGAATTCTGGAGTAGACTGTCCCTTTAAATATATGAAAGCTAAAAATGTTCTTTTGTGATTCAAGCAGGGCATACAATTTTAAAAAGTTTTAAATGTATTTATATTATCAAATTTGCTTCATTCCTATGGTATTATTTGTTGCAGAGATACCTAGGTAGGTGTTTGGAGCCCTGCATGGCAGGAAATAGTCCTGCTATCTAATGCTCTTGCAAATGAATACAAGTCTTGTGAAACCGCTGCCATATAGTGCTCTAGAGACATGCACCCTTCTGAGTTTACATCCCTGCTTTTCAACAAAATTTGCCAAGAGAACCAAGACAATTTGATAGTTAAATTAAAGTAGATAGTTGTTTAAATGTCTTGCCATTTCTGAATCATGAAGGATACATGTTGGGTTTTATGCTTATTTAACAACTGAAAGCTTATTTTTTGGAATCTATTTATTGACAACTCATTTATGTATTTGGGCTTTTAGTTGACAAATCCATTGTGTATTATGATTCCCATACCAGCCAAAACTGAAAACAAGCGATCCAGTATTGGAAAGATTGTGATTTACCCCTTAACGCTTTCTATCTAAAAAAATATCCATTACATATTCCAGCAACACAAATCATTCAATAAATGCTGGTCACAAACTATCATTTTTATATATATATATATATATATATATATATATATATATATATATATATATATATATACTGTATATTCTATATATATATATATATATATATATATATATATATATATATATATATATATATATATATATATATATATATAATATAATAGACTACAAATAGCCCCTTATCATTGTATCATCGCTCCTGTGTACTATTCCTACATTGTCCAAATAGCTTGAATTTTTCATCTTTTTTATTGAATTATTGCACCAAGGCATTCTGGAAAAAAAGCAGCTGAGAAGGGAAGTAGTGTACATTTTATATTTCCTTAACATATTTGTAATTTTCCACTGTTTTTAAAGAAACCATTGAAACATGATGTTAACATGATAAGAAAGTTTCCTTTCAAAGCTTTCATTAAAGAACATTTTATTAATAATATATAGTCCAGGAAAGATAACCTCTTTAAAATAAAGGTAAAGTTAAGCAGTTGCGAATAGCCCAAAGCATTTATCTATAGTATTATTTATATGCTGTCTGTAACTTTAATGTAATGTTCAGGCTACAGTTTTGGTGATATATCTCTTTGAAATGTATTACCGTTTCCTTGCCAACCCCTCCCATCAGCTCCTTCCGAGTTCTCCTAGGTTATCTGCTTGGGCGGTCCCACCCACTCTCTACATCGGTTGAAAGAGCGTTCAAGATGAAAATTTGAACTCTGCATGCACGATTTTCCCTTGATACAAAGCAAACTTCCAAACAAATAGTAGCGCAATGTTACACCTGTGCTGTTGGCTGCAAACTGATAAATATCAAATAGAATAAAAACTATTAAAAAATACTGAAGTGTACAAAATAAAATAAACTGAATACGATCAGCCTAATAGTGTTATCTGACTAATATAAATAATTCACACAATAAGCCTCTGCAAATAATATAGCAGGACAATTATATGGATTGTGTTAATGGAAAATATTAAAACACCATGATTTCACAGAGCCTTTCACTATAAAACTAAAATTCCCCAAATAAATCTTAAACATGAACAGGCAATATAAATAAACAAAAAATGGTGCTGGGAATAACGTATTATACTAACGTCTCTCTTCTACGTATTCAACAAAACGATAATATATGTTTGATAATTCGTGAAGGTTCAAAATGTCATATTTAAAGGGACAGTAAACCTAAAAAATAATGTTATATAATTCTGCACATAGTGCAGAATTATATAACATTATTTTAGTGCTATAGTTATAAAAGCCATTTTTCCCTTTTAATATTTTAAAAATATGCCGCTTTTACAGACCCGCTCTCTGCTGAGCGGGTCTGTTTTTTTTACTCAGCGCATTGGGCCAGCTGTATAGTCACAGCCCGGCCCGACCGCACCATAAGACTAAGTGCAGCTCGCTCCTGCTCTGTCTGACAGCAGGAGCAAGCTTCACTTAATGTTATGGCGCAATCGGGCCGGGCTGTGACTATACAACTGGCTCGATGCGCTGAGTAAAAAAAACAGACCCGCTCAGCAGAGAGCAGAGAGCGGGTCTGTAAAAGGGGCATATTTTTAAAATATTAAAAGGGAATAAAGGCTTTTATAACTATAGCACTAAAATAATGTTATATAATTCTGCACTATGTGCAGAATTATATAAAATTATTTTTAGGTTTACTGACACTTTAAATTCCAGTGTAGCAATCCACTTAGGTGTTGGTTATGTATGGAATATTGTGAATCTCATCCAGTGCTGCTAATTCCAGGATCCTGCTTGTATTCAAATCCTCAAGAAAGACAGAGCTGTAACAAGAAGAAAAACAAGCGCAACCACGATTCACTGTATTTATACTGCTTCTATACAGTATTGGTCTTCTGAACGCGTTTCGTTCACACCCGGGTGAACTTTGTCAACTGGATAGTTAGTGTATAGAAGCAAGCCCCTTTGCAGCATTGAAAACTTTGAACTTTCTGTTTTTTCACATTTTGACTGCCGGAGACACCGGGGAGTGTCAATTCTGTGTATTTGAGTCGGAACTAACCAGGAGACTATATCGGCACCTGAACCAGATTTACATAGTGGAGATCCGACCGAGATTCAAAGCAAAGACCTTTTACGTGCATAATATATGCATATATCTTGTAAGTTTGCATTTTTAAGCTTTTTGTGTGACCCTATTTTAAATAAATATAGTGAATCGTGGTTGCGCTTGTTTTTCTTCTTGTTACTTCCCTTGATACAAGCCGAACTTGGAATATTGCAACCGCATTAACGTATTCCCCGTAGACTGCAATAGATAATGAAAAGTGGGAAAAAATAATACCCAACAAGTTGTGCAATTGCATTTTTTTTAAGTATGCTTTTCCGACATTAAATATGAATGTTTCACATTCCATTGCTCTTGACATAGAAGAATATGTTCTATTTATTCAAAAATACATATTTCTATGTGGGTATATATATATATATATATATATATATATATATATCTATATATATCTATCTATATATATATATATATATATATATATATATATATATAAATATATATAAAATGGGTTTTGGGGAATAAATAATAATATTAATAATATATATATATATATATATATATATATATAGGCATAGATATAAACATATATATGATTTGAACAGCCAATAGGATTTCAGTAGCTCTAATCATATTGGCTATTTTGAACAGCCAATAGGATTTCAGAAGCTCTCATCTTTTTGAATGATTTTAATTTGAAGAATCAAATCAGCCAATAGGAATGCAGGGTACGCCATTTTGAAACGTCTATTTTGCATTGAAGCTTCAGTGTACGTCAGGGGCCGCATGAAGATGATGCTCCGTGCTGAATGTTTTTGCCGCTCCACGTTGAATGTCTTTGCCGCTCTACTCTGCGCCGCCGGGATGAAGATAGAAGACGCCCCTGTGACGGATGAAGATGTCGCCGCCTGAATGAAGATTTCTCGCCGCCTGGATGGAGATGAAAGTCCAGACTTCAGAAACCGTGAGTAGATATTTTGGGGTTAATGTTAGGCATTTTTTTTATTTTTTGAGGTGTGTTTTTTTTTAGATTACGGTTTGGGCAATTTGAAAAAGAGCTAAATGCCCTTTTAAGGGCAATGAAAAAGAGTTGAATGACTTTTTAAGGGCAATGCCCATTTAAATGCCCCTTTTTTAGAGTTAGGTTTTTTATTTTGGGGGTTTGGTTGGGTGGTGGGTTTTAATGTTGGGGGGACTTTGTAATTTTTTACAGGTAAAAGAGCTGTTTAAATTAGGGCAATACCCTACAAAAGGCCATTTAAAGGGCTATTGGTAGTTTATTGTAGGCTAGGGGGTGTTTTTCTTTTGGGGGGCTTTTTCCTTATATAGGGCTATTAGATTAGGTGTGATTGTTTTTATTTTTGATAATTTAATTTATTATTTTTGTAAGCTTAGTGTTCTTTATTTTTCGTAATTTAGTGTTTATTATTTTTTGTAATTTTAGATTTTTTAATTGGTAATATTTTTTTTATTTTATTGGAATGGTAAGGTTAGGTAAATTTATAGTTTAATGGTAGGTTTATTTTTATTTCACAGGTAAGTTCTTATTTATTGAAATACAGTTATATTGTAATTTTAATTTAAAGTTAGGGGGGTGTTCGGTTTAGGGGTTAATGGTTTAATTTAGTGTTTTGCAATGTGGGGGGTCGGCGTTTTAGAGGTAAATAGGTTTATTTAGTTGCCGAGATATGGGAGGCCGGAGGTTTGGGGGTTAATAACTTTATTATAGTGTTGGCGTTGTTGGGGAGCGGCAGAATAGGGGTTAATAACTTTATTATAGTGTTGGTGATGTCGGGGAGTGGCGGAATATGGGTTATTAACTTTATTATAGTGTCTGCGATGTTGAGGAGCGGCGGAATAGGGGTTAATAACTTTATTTAGGTGTCGGCAATGTTGGGGGCGGTAGATTAGGGGTTAATAACTCTATTTAGGTGTCAGCAATGTGGGGTGGCAGATTAGGGGTGTTTAGACTTGGGGTTTATGTTAGGGTGTTAGGTTTAAATGTAACTTTTTTTCCCCATATCAATGGGGTTGCTTTACGATGATCTCCATTCCACGTTTTCAGGTGCTAGGTTTTTTTTCTAACACTCTCTCCCCATTGATGCCTATGTGGGAAAGCGTGCATGAGCACTTCAAAGCAGCCCTTGGATTTTGTACGGTATGGAGCTTATCGCCACCATATCACACGCACAAGGAGACTTTTCAGTAACTCGTAATGGCAGCGCTATGGAGAGTGAAATAACGCGTTAGTTTTGCAGCCTGTTTAGCGCAAAACTCGTAATCTAGGTGATTGTTTTTCCCAGGCACAAACTGACATCTCCTTGCCATGCCTTGGTACTTTAGTGATCTACATTGTCACAGGCATAAAAAGCAGAAATACTTGGTAATACTACCATGAAGACCAAGTAAATATGCAATCATCTTTAGATCTGTAGACACTGACACTCTTATTTTGTTCTTTGTGTTTCTATACATTTCTCTTATACTGACAGAATGAAGAACAGAAATTAAGGGGATTTTATTTCCACTGTGCAGCAAAACTGCTTTTCAGCAGTACTTTGAAGACTCAACAAAGATATACCTTGCTTCAGGATTGAGCTTTATCCCTAGCTCATTCATTAGCCTGTTTGCATCAGTACACATGCACACACTCACACATATACATACACTTACACACATACATACATACATACATAAACTCACATACATTCACACACACATATATACATACACTCACATACATACACACACTCACACACACACACATACATACACACAAACACACATTCATACACTCACATACATACACACTAACACAAACACACATGCAATTTTAAGCAACTTTCTAATTTACTCCTATTATCAAGTTTTCTTCGTTCTCTTGCTATTGTTATTTAAAAAGCAGGTATCTAAGCTAAGGAACCCGCTCATATATATTTAAATCTGCTGCCCATCGCTGCACAACTAACCCCCTTCACTGCGCTAGGTTATCATACCGTCAGAGACGACATGAGGTTCCCATTGGAGCCTATGGAAGCGCGCTCTCATGAGCACAATGCTTCCATGCAATGCAAATGCGAGGTTGCGTTTACATTAAACCTAACTTGTAATACCAGCACACATTTGCATGCACTGGTATTACTAAGTGGAGCACAAATATCACCAAAAGGGGCCGATTTATCAAGCTGTCAATGCATCTGTTTCCGCGTGAGCCTTCAAGCTCACCAGAAACATAAGTTAAGAAGCAACGGTCTTAAGACCACTGTTCCTTAACTCGTCCTCCACCTCTGTGGTGGCAGACAGCAATCACCCCGATCGGATATGTTCAGGATGATTGATATCCCCTGCTAGCAGGTGATTGGCCGTGAATGTGCAGGGGGAGGCATTGCACACGCATTTCACACGAAATACTTGTGCAATGATAAATGCCAACAGCATATAGTGATCCGGAGCTAAGAACAGCTCACAATCTGGTATTACAAGTGAGATTTACCAGATAATCTTTGCAGGGCTGACATTTTTTAGCTCACTTTATACTTTCAATTGGTAGTACAGAGTGCACTATAATCACATATTGTAAGTGGTAAGTTTTTCCCTGAAAAGCGCCTGGAAACCTGAAATAAAGTGTAAAAGATTTTTGGTCATTACACACACATTTAGCATAGCTCTTTCTTCATGTTGACAATCATGCACATGCTTAGTTCAAATCAAAATAAACTATATATATATATATATATATATATTCTTATTAAAAAATTTAAATCGGGGGGCAGAGCTAGCAGTTATGGGGGAGAGATACTCTTCTTCTTAGCTCCATTGGCCTAAATGAATGTTCTGCAAGACCATTATACCCTCTTTGTATGCTGCTGGTGCTCAGGAGCTGCTACTATGTGCCCACAAAAGTTTTCCTGGTGGCTCTGGCAGACAGTCAGGCCCAATATATCACACCTCTGTAACCCAGAAATTCAGTGGGGCCCAAGGCAGAAGCTCTGTCAGTGAGTGTAAATAGAGAGGCCTGGTCTGCTTGGGGGTGGGGGAGTGGGGCATTAGTGTAAATAACAAAGTCTTTCATATAGAGCTAAAGTCATATGCACATGTACACTTTTTTTGTATCCTTTGTTGAAATTTAACTGTATTTCATGAGAACATACTGCGGTAGGCTTAGGAATGTGCATGTATCTTGAACCCTATTTAGAAACAGTTTTTACAATAATGATTGAGTTATGGGGGCAGATTTATTAAGTGTTGGACGGACATGATACGCTTTAGCGGATCATGTCCGCCCGACATCGCTGAATGCCGACAGCATTTAACATTGCACAAGCAGTTCTGGTGAACTGCTTGTGCAATGCCGCCCCCTGCAGATGCAGGGGGTGTCAATCAACCCAATCGTATTCGTGCAGAAACAAGTTTATGCAGCTCGATTCGGGCCGTGATAAATCGGCCCCTTGGAATAGAGTTTGGTTTTAACAAAGGGTAGCTAAACAAACATTTAAAATTGATAAAAATAATCTGGGTTTTCTTATTTCTTTTGGTTTTAACGCCCCATCTGAAACGCAGAAATTAAATTTTGAATTCCAGGTATCTTTAAGATCTTAACTGAGGATGTGTAAACACATATGTGTTTGTGCACTCGCTTCTAGCTCGCCAATAAAATAAAAAAAAGCGGTGGCACATAAAAATGCACATGTGAAGAATTTTGCAGCTTTAAATCCAATACCAGGGATTCTAGCACATCAAATATTGGAATACATGGCAAAAAAATTTTTTTGCAAGTACAAATTGTGTTACCCTTTTAGGAATCACAAGGTTGGTGATGGCAACCAATGGGTTCTATTTATTAAATCACCAACTTGTCAACTTTGCATGATTTAAGTCCATCCGCCATTACCTGTGACTAGCGATTGAATGTTGGTCATCCAACGTTATTAAAAATGATAACGTCAAATCCTACATGAGTTACAGTGGACTGCTGATAACTTTGGGTACATTGATGGCATGATTATAATGCTTGCATTCTAATTTAAGCAGATGTGAACCACAAGAACCATATTTCTAAGCAATAGCAGCCATCTTTTCATGTTTTCACTGTAGCAGAGTTGTGGAACTTCTTTCTTTGTTTAATAAAGATATTATGGTAATTTTAATTTGCTGTTAATAATTTTCTGTATGATATGTAAAATGCATTTGTTTTCAAAAAGTAATATACAAATGAAATATGTTGTCTATTAATAAGACGTAGCATTCTGAAATACCCTGGGTACCCTAAGATGCTGGTTTTCAATATCCATTCTTCTGTCTCTAAGAAGGATGCTGAAGCTAAACATGAGCATAAATATTCACTTTTAACACTCAGGTCAAAATAAACTTATATGATTTAGATAGAGCATGCTGCTTTAAAACACATATTAAATTTTACTTCCATTATCAAATTTTGCACAGTCTTTTTATATTCACACTTTCTGGGGAACAAGATCCTACTGAGCATGTGCACAAGTTTACAGGGTATACATATACTAGTCTGTGATTGGCTGATGTCTGTCACATGACACAGGGAGCCGGAAAATGGGAGAAAAAATAAATTTGTTAGAAAAAAAATCTACTGCGTATTTGAAATTCTGAGTGCTATCGCATTATCTTTTTATCATGCACATGTTCATTATGCAATTCTACTGCTTTGAGTGGTCCTTTAAGGAGCACTACACGAGAGCATGCACACTACTGTAGGTTCAAGAAGAGTATTTAAAAACAAAGTTGATCATTTCCTTTTTATAGCTTATACTCCTTTTGTTAACTTTAAGGTATAATTGTATTCCCTTTTGCTTTCTATAGTATTGGCAAGATTTAAAGGGACACTAAACCCACATTTTTTCTTTCATGATTCAGATAGAGAATACAATTTTAAACAACTTTCCAATTTACTTCTATTATCTAATTTGCTTCATTTTTTAGATATCCTTTGTTGAAGAAAGAGCAATGCACATGGGAGAGCCAATCACAGGAGGCATCTATGTGCAGCAACCAATCAGCAGCTACTGAGCCTATCTAGATATGCTTTTCAGATAAGAATATCAAGAGAATGAAGCAAATTAGATAATAGTAGTAAATTAGAAAGTTGTTTAAAACTGCTTGCTCTTTCTAAATCATGAAAGAAAAAAATTGGGTTTCATGTCCCTTTAAGGTTGCAGATTTGAAGTCATGTACACAGTGTGGTTCGACACACGAAATGATCAAGTTGACTGCATGATAGTTTAGGAACCTAGCGGATTGATGATCGCTACATGCAAAATATGTGCAGAAATGAATGAATTCGAACATTGACAATTAAAATTCTATAGTGGCAAGAGGAGCAGCATTTTGAAACACTTAGCTGCTTAAAGTGGATGTAAAGTCAATGCTATCGCACAATCTCATCTTGTTTAGCAATCAAAATTAAGTTAACTTTAATTCATGTTTTTTTTCAAATGTACAATTTAATCGATATATATACTTATTTACTGGGAATCGTCTTACTCGCTTCCTCCGCCCGCCATTTTGGACCGCATTTCTAACGTTGATTGACACTGTATTCGACTAATCATCTTTTACACCCTGTGGCGTCCAGCCCCTTTTCGGAGACGTCACAATTTCTTTATGCGCATGCGTTTACCAACTGATGATTGATTTAGAAGCGCTGCGCGTACACGATTACGATACGATTGCCTAATAATTTACTAACGCATGCGCAAATTAGGCACTGAGTGTTAATAGTGTGATACTCAATCCGTAGCTGCTATAATCAAGAGATTTGCACTTTATAGAATTAACGTATGTAAATGTAGGGTGGGGAATCATACACAAATTCACAGAAAGGCCTCGATATAGAATTAATTCCCCTACTACAAATCACATGCGCAAAAAAAAAAACATTGTGAACAAGCTTTTCAAATACGTAATAGAGCGGGAGGGACCGCTCTATACGTAATGCAGCCGAAATACAGGAAGAAATGGATGGGAGGAGCTAGAAACGAAAACGGAGATAAGTTTACATTTAAAATATAATGAGATATTTTGAGAATTTTTGTTAAAAAAAAAAGCAGTTTTAACTAAAACAATGATTGTGAATTAATATTGATTACTAAATAAGCGAAAATTTACATTCACTTTAATAACTTTGTAAGGCAAAAAAAGCATCTTAAATAATGCAGAGATTAGAATAATTGAAAGTTGAAGCTTTGATAAATGGAACCCAATGAATCTTCCTAAAATGTTACTGTAGCACAAAAATACTATAACTATCAATTACAAGGATTAAGATGTATAAGGGAAACAAACGGCTAGATTACGAGTTTTGCGGTAAGAGCGGTGTAGTGCTAACTTGCACGTTATTGTCACCGCTCACTTACCTACAGCGCTGGTATTACAGGTTTTTATAAACCCGGCATTAACAGGCAAGAAGTGAGCATAGAGCAAACTTGTGCTCCATACCACACTCCAATACCAGCGCTGCTTAAGTCAGAGGTGAGCTGGTTGTACGTGCTCGTGCACGATTTAACCATAGACATCAATGGGGAGACCCGGCTAAAAAAAAAAGCCTAACACCTGCAAAAAAACAGTGTGAAGCTCAGTAACGCATTCATTCCTATGGTTAAACAAAATTTATGTTTACCCCTAACACCCTAACATAAACCCTGAGTCTAAACACCCCTAATCTTACACTTATTAACCCCTAATCTTCTGCCCCCGACATCCCCGACACCTGCATTATACTTATTAACCTCAAACCTGCCACTCCGGACATCGCCGCCACTATAATAAACATATCAACCCCTAAACCGCCGCACTCCCGCATCGCAAACACTAGTTAAATATTATTAACCCCTAATAAGTCCAAGTCCAACCCTAACCCTAACACCCACTAACTTAAATATAATTAAAATAAATCTAAAGAAAACCTACTATTAATAACTAAATACTTCCTATTTAAAACTAAATACTTAACTGTAAAATAAACCCTAAGCTAGCTACAATATAACTAATAGTTACATTGTATCTAGCTTAGGTTTTATTTTTATTTTACTGGCAAGTTTGTATTTATTTTAACTAGGTAGAATAGTTACTAAATAGTTATTAACTATTTACTAACTACCTAGCTAAAATAAATAAAAATTTACCTGTAAAATAAAACCTAACCTGTCTTACACTAACACCAAACCTTACACTACAATTAAATAAATTGCCTAAATTAAATACAATTAACTAAATTACAAAATAAACAAACTCTAAATTACACAAAATAAAAAACAAATTACAAGATATTTAAACTAATTACACCTAATCTAATAGCCCTATCAAAATAAAAAAGCCCACCCAAAATAAAAAAAACCTAGCCTAAACTAAACTACCAATAGCCCTTAAAAGGGCCTTTTGCAGGGCATTGTCCCAAAGAAATCAGCTCTTTTACCTGTAAAAAAAATACAAACAACCCCCCAACAGTAAAACCCACCACCCACACAACCAACCCCCCAAATAAAACCCTAACTAAAAAATGCATCAGCCAATAGGATTTTTCAACCTTAATTCCAAATTGCTGATAGAATTCTATCAGCCAATCGGAATCTAAGGGATGCCATCTTGGATGACTTCATTTAAAGGAACCTTCATTCGTCTGGAGTCATCGTAAGAAGAGGATGCTCCATGCTGGATGTCTTGAAGATGGACTCGCTCCACGCCGGATGGACGAAGATAGAAGATGCCGTCTTGATGAAGACTTCTGCTCATCTGGAGGACCATTTCTCCCGGCTTGGATGAAGACTTCTCCCGGCTTCGTTGAGGACTTCTTGACACTTCGTTGAGTACTTCTCACAGCTTCATTGACGATGGATGTCCGGTCTTCAAAACTGTAAGTGGATCTTTGGGGGCTAGTGTTAGGTTTTTTAAGGGTTTATTGGGTGGGTTTTAGTTTTAGATTAGGGTTTGGGCAGCAATAGAGCTAAATGCCATTTTAAGGGCAATGCCCATCCAAATGCCCTTTTCAGGGCAATGGGGAGATTAGGGTTTTTTAGTTGGGGTTTTATTTGGGGGGTTGGTTGTGTGGGTGGTGGGTTTTACTATTGGGGGGTTGTTTGTATTTTTTTTACAGGTAAAAAAGCTGATTTCTTTGGGGCAATGCCCCGCAAAAGGCCCTTTCAAGGGCTATTGGTAGTTTAGTTTAAGCTAGGGTTTTTTATTTTTTATTTTGGGGGGGCTTTTTTATTTTGATAGGGTTATTAGATTAGGTGTAATTAGTTTAAATATCTTATCATTTGTTTTTTATTTTGTGTAATTTAGTAGGTTTTTTTTTGTAATTTAAGTATTTGTGTTTAATTTAGTTAATTGTATTTAATTTACGTAATTTATTTAATTGTAGTGTAAGGTTAGGTGTTAGTGTAAGACAGGTTAGGTTTTATTTTAAATTCTTTATTTATTTCCAGCACCGAACATAGCAATAAACAACTTAAACAGCGAAAATTTTACAGAGTATGACACCAAATATTGTCACCATAACAGCACTGTATTTTACTCTATATTCTGATATCTTCGTTCCTCCAGACTCTATTTACTCACTCCATTTCCTAATCTACCCTCGCTATGCCAGCCTATCTCATTTCTTTTTCCCCTTCTTAGTCGGGGAATAAGAGACTTTGCAGTACATTGTAATTTAGTAGTTAGATCTTCCAAGAGTCTCTGATATTAAGTTTTCTTCTTCGTATATCAAATACGTACTTCTCAATTCCAGGTGAGTCTTTTAACAGATAGTTAGTGTCATATATCAACAGTTTAATTTACCTTCCCACACCTCCCACACACATCAGGATCCTACTCTCCTCTGACCCACCCCAAGGTGCTCCCCCCAGGTTCTTATCTCTACATCTCGTCCCAAGCTGTCCACTGGTCCATTTTTTCATTAATTAAAAATATTCCACTTCCCCCGTAGTTGGGCTTCTAGTACGAACTCTGAGTCTTTGAGCGGATACAGAATCTGTCTCTGGTTTGATAAGTCTAGACTGCAAATTAGGGGCTCCAACTTGTTTAGAAATTGTTTAGTCCGTAGTACGATGTCTCCCTGTGTGTCTATTTGTTTGTGAATCATTTGTTGTTGTAGTGTTAGTTTGAGATGTGTCAGGGTTGGTGGGCAGGGCATTATCCACTGTTTGAAGATGAGTTTTCTAGCTAGTAGTATTACATTGTGGATGAACGCAGTATGTTTCTGTGTGTCTGCCTGTGAGTGCAGGAATATCACCATGTTTATTGATAGATCTATGCTCTCCCCAGTAATTCTCTCTACCCATTTTTGTGTCATATTTCAGAATTTCGTGAGCTTTGGACATTGCCATGTCATATGTAGAATGTTTAGGTTTGGGTGTGAGCATTTTGGGCACAGTCCTGAGGCTTCAGGGTTCCACTTATGAAACATCTTCGGTGTTATGTATGCGTTATGTAGCAGTTTTGTGTGTGCTTCTCGGATTTCATTTAATAATGAGGCTTTCCTCACCTTCAAAACACTATGTTCGATGATCTGATCTATGGCTGGCTGTTCAGTCAGTGCACTCCATGTATGTTGGAGGTGATATCTAGTAACTTTAATAGGTGCAGTTTGGAGTGCCCTGTATGTGTGCGAGATGGAGGTAATCCCCCCCTTGTCAATGTCAGTAGCTTATAGACTTCGCAGCTAGTGTCTGGCAGGTCTCCCACCCTTATAAGGTCCTGCACATAGTGTCTCATCTGTAGAAATGCAAAGTGGTGTTTATTGGGCAGATTAAATTCCATTTGCAGGTCAGCGAATAACCTGACTGATCTCTGGTCCGCCGACAATACTTGCCGGAGGACAGTCAATCCCCACTCCTCCCACTGCTTAAAAGGCATGGTAGTGAAACCCGCCTGAAAATTTGGATTGCCTCGTAGGGGTAGATATACAGTATGTTTGTGTGATACTCCAAAGGCTCTGCAAATCCTCCACCATGCTTTTATAGGTTGAAGGAAAAGAGTGGTGTGCCCTACCACTCCATCTAATTGTGTGCGGGTCATATGTGGGAGTATTTTCAAAGACCACGGAGCGATAAATTCCGTCTCTAATCTGTAATCTGTCTAGAAACCAATCCATCACATATTTAGCCAAAGCTGCCCAATTGTAGTGTTCAATGTTTGGGAGCCCAAAACCCCCCATCTCCGGTGTGCATGTCATTTTGTGATAACCTATTCTGTGTTTTTTCCCCTTCCACAAGAATTGTAATATGTCTCTGTTTAGTGTCTGGAGGTCTTGTTTGCGTATAAGCTCTGGAAGCATTTGTAATGTGTATAACAGCTTGGGAAAGAGAATCATTTTGATTAGTCCCACTCTCCCCAACAGTGTCAGTGAAAGCATCGACCAATTCAAAAGTGCTCTTCGCAAATCGTTAAGTAATGGTCGGAAATTAATCTCATACCACTGCTTGGGGTCCCTAGACAGTGTGATGCCTAAGTATTTGAATGTGTTCGCTACTATTTTAAAGTTATCCTGTAGTGGTTCCGAGGGCTTTCCATTCCGTAACCATAACAGTTCTGATTTGTCTTTATTTATGCAATATCCTGAGATTTGCCCAAACTCAGTTATAATGCACATTAGGTTAGGGATATTCTTCCTGGGCTCTCTCGTGTATAAAATCATATCATCTGCACAGAGGGATATGTGTAAAGTTTCTTTGCCTATACTTAGACCCTCCGTGTCCCTTCTGATCTTTATTGCTAACGGTTCAAGCGCTAGGTCGAAAAGGAGTGGGGACAGGGGACATCCCTGCCTTGTAACTCTCAGGAGTGGGAATGGTTTGGACGGCTCGCCATTGATTAGAATTGCTGCCCGGGGGTCATTATAAATGGTGTAAATGGCGTAAATGGCTGTCATGAAGTCTCCCTGCACACCGAATTTCCCTAATGTAGTGAACAGGTGCTCCCACAGTATCTTGTCAAATGCTTTCTCAGCGTCTACCAGTATCAGACAAGCGTCCCCACCCCCCTGGTCTTGGTCTCGATTGCCTTTCCCCCAGTAATGTGACAGCACTAGTTGCAATTTTCTCATGTTTCTTACTGAGGATCTGCCTTTCACAAACCCCGTCTGATCTTCATGTATCAGGTATGGTAATATCTCTGTCAGTCTGTTGGCTAAAATATTTGTAAACAGTTTGTAGTCCGAATTAAGTAGGGAGATTGGTCTATATGATGATGTCAGTAGTGGGTCTCTGTCTGGTTTAGGGATAACAGTCACATTTGCTTCCATAAATCTGTTAGATAGACCTGCCCTCCCTTCCAAAATGGCATTAAACATTAGAGTGAGTGTCTCTGCTTCCTCTCCCTTGATCATTTTATAGAATTCTCCTGGCAAACCATCCGGTCCAGGAGTCTTCTCTAGGGGCAAAGCCTCAATGGCTTTAGTGACCTCTAGGGGACTTATTGGGCTATTTAATTTATGTAGCTGTTCCCCATTTACTTGGGGAAGGGTGATATCCTCACAGAAATTTTGTTTCACTTTCTCACTTACTTCTTGAAAGTTATATAGCCTAGAATAATAATCTATAAATGCGTCATGAATCTCTTTTTCCTTTGTTAATATCGTTCCTTCTCCCTTAATAGCAGCTATAGTGTTAGGTTTTCTGTCTAGATTAGTAATTTTTGCTAATAGTTTTCCTGTGCGGTTCCCATAGTGATAAAATTTAGCCTGCATTCGATTTTGGGCCCTGACTGATGCCTGAATGAGGTGTGTATCTCTGAGGGCCTTGGTGTCTCTGTATTTTATTCTATTCTGCTCCGTTGGATGTCTGAGGTATTGGTTTCTTGCATTTAGGAGTTGGCGCAAGAGTAACTCTCCCCTCTTTTTACTGATTTTAGTTAGCTTTATTGCGTACGTCATTACCACCCCCCTCAGTACTGCCTTTGCCATTTCCCAAAACAGTGAGATGTCATTTATGTGCTGTATATTAAGGTCTTTGTAGACTAACCACTCCCCTACCAGGTGCTTTCGGAGGTTCAGGTCATGATACAGGTGTGCGGGAAATCTCCACCCACATACCCTTCTTTGAGGGGTGTCAGTAATTAGCTCCAACGTTACGGGGCATGGTCTGAGATGGTTATGGGGTCTATTCTAATCTCTCCAACCCTGGGGCATAACTGGTTCGAGACCAGGAAGTAGTCTATGCGAGAAAGTGTAGTTTTTGCTGGATGTGCACATGTGTAGTCTCGTGCCTCTGGATTTCTCTCTCTCCAGACATCTAAGAGGGATAAAGTATTTCTAAAGTTTTTAAGAATTAAAAATATCTAGAAATCTACCTTCTATGTCAGTAACCACCTGCGAGATAGCATAGTTCAATCCTTTGCGGAACAACATAGCTACCCCTCTCGCTCTTTTCCCTTCATAGGGTGTAAAACGTACTTCCCCCACCCAGCTCTGTTTAAGCTTTTGGTGCTCTATTTGTGAGAGATGTGTTTCTTCTAATATGGCAATATCAATTTTTTTGGCATTTAGCTGTCTCAATATCGCCTTTCTTTTAATAGGCGATGTTATCCCTCCCACGTTCCATATGGTAACCTTCATTCTACTACCGTAATTCTCTTGTTCTGTGTGGGTATCACTATCTGTCCAAGCGATTATGTATGGTGTGTTGTGTGCGACTAGTTAGGTTTTGTAAAATGCACTGTACTTACTCATCTGTGCAGTCTCCGAGATCTGTCTTCTTTTCCCCCTGGGGTAGCGCCTTGAGGATTGATGGGTTCTATCTATTACTATATTAAACAGGTAACAGTCTGACTATTAAACATTAACTTTCTTTCTCTCTTAACCCCTCCAAAAAAGAATGAACACACACAAGAAAAAATCCCCAACAATGCAATAAGCAAATTCCCCCCCCCCCCCCCACTTGTAAAGGATATGAGTTAATATATCTTTAGTCTTTAAGAAGCTTTACTTTGTTTCTTCTGAGGCCTTGACAGGTGGCCCTGTCCTCATGTGACAGAATCTTCTTGATCTCGTGGTTGTCGTTGTTCGTTCTCTCTCTGCAAATGTAGCTTGAGCTGTTTTCGTGATTCGAAGAATAGAGAGCCATTGGCTGTATGTAGTCGCAGTCTTGCCGGGTATAAGAGGGCTGCCATTCTGCCTTGCTCCATAAGTTGCTTGCAATAGGGTGTAAATTCGTTTCTTCTGGCTGCTACTGTTGCTGAGTAGTCTTGAAATAGATATACTCTTCTGCCTTCGTATTCCAGTGATGGAGCCTTTCTATATGCTTGCAGAATTGCTAGTTTTGCTTTGAAGTTAAGGTACTTTACCATAACCTGCCGTGGCTGTTGGTTGTTTTCCCCCTGCCTTCTTAGGTCTCCCACTCTGTGGGCTCTCTCCACTACGCACGGTAGGCAGGATTGAGGCATCTGTAGTAGCTTTGGTAGGGTGTTTTCTGCAAATTCTATTAGCTGTGTTCCCGGGAGGGATTCTGGAACTCCTACAATTCTTAGATTATTTCTTCTCGACCTGTTCTCCAGGTCGTCAATCTTTGCCCACAGCCGGTCATTTTGTTGTTGTAGTGTTCCAATATTGGTTTCAGCCTCTCTATGGTGGGTTTCTCCTTCCGCCACCCTCTCTTCTACCTGCATTTATCTGCCATTGAATGACTTTACTTCCGTTGTAAGTGAGTCCATCCCTGTTTGCAGCTGTTCAATTTTAGGTAGGAACAGTGCAGAGATCTTCGAGACAATTGGGTGGGTATCCATAGAGTTATAATTCATCAAGGCATCCATCTCCACAGAGGCCTGTGGTGCCTCCATATGGCTCTTCTTCTTCTCTGCATTTTTAAGTCTGCTCGCCATTGTTCCTTTTGTTTTGGTGTATGAGTTATAATATTTTTGCATGCAGCTTTAAAGGTCTTTCATCTGTCTTCACCAGCAATGTTATATTCTTATGATTGTCTCACTACTAAGTTGCAGCTTCCCTCTAATTCCTTCCAGGTCTCAGAATAATATCAAATGCAAGTTCAATGGTATGCTTATTAAGCGATGGGTGGGTAGGGGGGGAATAGGCCCATGCCCTCTAGCCCCTCATAGTGTGGTAAGTGATGTTATAATCTAAAAACATACAGACTCTGTGGGACCAAAGTTTATAACCCTATTTCCACCATGCAGCTCCACAAACTTTGTGCTATTTCTTAGGCTACAGTAACAGGATGTCCCCTGGGGCTATGGGATTGCACTCTCGTAAAGGATTAAGGTAGCTCTCTATTACTAATGGTTTTGTGCAGCCTTACAACAAATGAAAACTATACATTGTGTGAGTTTGTGGGCCTTTCCCCTGTGAGAGTACTCCTGCTCCCCAATGTCCTGGATTCTTATGCCCTCCGGATGTCCCAGGGCTATACTAGGCAGGTTTATCTACTTTAGGCTTCAATATCTCCCTGCTGCAAGCGTGGGCAGTGCTTTGTACTTTCTGCGGGGGTCCGGGCTATTTTAACAGCTGGTCGCTGCTTGCCTCTTCTATCCCCAACCCTCTCTTTGGGTGTGTTGCAGCCTGCGTTAATTTGTTTCCCCAGCAGTGGGGCAAGATGGCGGCATTCCCGCCGTTAGTGAGACTTTCCCTCCCTGTACTGCGCTTTCTTCTCACAGTTGTCTGGGTTCTTACCAGAAAGTTAGAGTTCTGTCACCCAGCTCTGTTCGCGGTGTGAGGCTTTTTTGCGGCTCTTGTCTGGCTGGGAACCTCGCGGGTTAGGTTTTATTTTACAGGTAAATTTGTATTTATTTTAGCTAGGTAGTTAGAAAATAGTTAATAAATATTTAGTAACTATTCTACCTAGTTAAAATAAATACAAACTTGCCTGTAAAATAAAAATAAACCCTAAACTAGCTACAATGTAACTATTAGTAATATTGTAGCTATCTTAGGGTTTATTTTACAGGTAAATATTTAGTTTTAAATAGGAATAATTTAGTTATTAATAGTAGGTTTTCTTTAGATTTATTTTAATTATATTTAAGTTAGTGGGTGTTAGGGTTAGACTTAGGTTTAGGGGTTAATAAATTTAGTATAGTGGCGGCGACATTGGGGCGGCAGATTAGGGGTTAATAAATGTAGTTAGGTGGCGGGGATGTTAGGGACAGCAGATTAGGGGTTAATAATTTTTAACTAGTGTTTGCGATGCGGGAGTACGGCGGTTTAGGGGTTAATATGTTTATTATAGTGGCGGAGATGTCGGGAGAGGCAGATTAGGGGTTAATAATTTTATTTTAGTGTTTGTGATGTGGGAGGGCCTCGGTTTAGGGGTTAATAGGTAGTTTATGGGTGTTAGTGTACTTTTTAGCACTTTAGTTATGAGTTTTATGCTACAGCTTTGTAGCGTAAAACTCATAACTATTTACTTTAGAATGCGTTATGAATCTTGATGGTTTAGGGTGTACCGCTCACTTTTTGGACTCCCAGGAAAAGCTTGTAATATCAGCGCTATGAAAATCCCATTGAAAAAGGAGTTTACGCAGTTTGCGTAAGTTGATTTGCGTTATGGTTAAAAAAGTGTGCGGTACCCTTAAACCTGCAAGACACGTAATAGCAGCGGTAGTGAAAAGCAGTGTTATAACCTGATAATGCTGCTTTTTCACCATAATGCAAAACTCGTAACCTAGCTGTATGTTAACTAATGGAAACCTTTTTCATTCTTTTCAAAATAAGGGCTAGATTAGAGTGGCACACTACTTTGCGCTCCTGCTTTCGCATTAACTTTGCTAGACGATGGCTTCTTGTTTGCATTGGGTTGCACTTGTAATACAAGCATTAATATGCTACTAAAAAGTTATAATAATAATCATAAATAAATTTAAAAAAAAAATAGAAAATATCTATATACTAGGTGCTGGCAGACAGTAAGATTGCCGCCACTAGTGGGATTTTGAAGGTTAAAGAGCTGTTTGGGGGGATCAGGGAGTTGCAAGGTTTGAAGAAAGGTCCTTACACTGCAGAAGAAAATAATGATAATAATAATAATAATAATAATAATAATAATAATAAACTATTTTGAAAAAAAGCCTTAAACTATATACTGGCAGATTGCCAGTACATAAGATGGTGACAAGGAGTCTTGGTGGGGGGGGGGGGGTTGAAAGAGAGCTGTTTGGGAGGAATCAGGGAGGTGGGAAGTGTCAGGTGGGAGGGTAATCACTCATTACAGTACTATTACGCTTACCTGCTAACTAATTAACCACTTCATTGCCGAGAAGTTCAGAACTGCGGTGTGCAATCTACTTAAATGGACAGTCTAGTCAAAATTAAATTTTCATGATTCAGATAGGGCATGCAATCTATAGAAACTTTCCAGTTTACTGTTATCATCAAATTTGCTTTGTTCTCTTGGTATTCTTTGTTGAGAGCTAAACATAGGTAGGCTCATACACTAATTTCTAAGCCTTTAAAGGCCACCTCTTATCTCAGTGCATTTTAACAGTTTTTCACAGCTATATAGCACTAGTTCATGTATGACATATAGATAATATTCTGCTAACTCCCATGGAGTTACATTTGAGTCAGCACTAATTGGCTAAAATGCAAGTCTGTCAAAAGAACTAAAATAAGGGGGCAGACTGAGGCTTAGATACAAGGTAATTACAGAGGTAAAAAGTATATTAATATAACTGTGTTGGTTATGTAAAACTGGGGAATGGGCAATAAAGGGAATATCTATCATTTTAAACAATAACATTCTGGAGTAGATTGTCACTTTAAAAGAAATATATAGTTTTGATAGGTAAATAAAAAGAAAATCTAAGGCTCTGTTTCTGTTTAAATGAAGTGATAGTAAAAGTGCTAAAAATTCTCCGGTATTTTGGGCAAGTTTTTCTCAGAGTGTTAAAGGGGTTAACTTCTCTGCAGGAGTTAAACACATAACTATATTTTACTCAATAGTGCAATAATAAAATGCTGTAACATATTAGAAAATTTTTCACTTTTTGAGCAATCTGCTATACATTCTTTTTGCATGGCCATTCAAACAGGTTGGAATGGGGCCTCTGTATCTATGCAATATAAACTATTTTCTCTTATTATATGTATGTATACAGAATGTTTGCATCTGCTTGGAGGAAAATGCAGCCAGTAACTTTTAGTTGTATTAAAAGGATATAAAACTCAAACATTTTATTTTGTGATTCAGATCCCTTTAGTACAATATTGTAAATGGGCAGCATACATATGCCAATAAAAACTGGATTTTCATGTAAAGTAATTTATGTTACAGCATCCTTCATTCTAATTATACCACAGCTAAAGGGGAAAGATTTAGCACTTATGTCCGACACACAATTTCACAAAATTGTAAATGCACAGGGGATTTAAGATCCTGATGTGAGTTGTCATTTGGTTATCCTGTGCCAAACAGTGTTCCCTGACATGCCATTCATAATGAGAGGTGACAGAAAAAGGAAGATGTACTTTATTTAAGCAGCAGCATTGTGAGTCCTCTATGGCCACTGAGGGGCATGACAAAGCCCACAATCACTGACTGATGTCACAGCCCCTACAATCTGGGCATGTTTACTGATCTGTGGTCCCTAAGGACTTGTTAATGCAGTGATAGAAAAATTTGTGAATTAACCTTTTGTCTGCCAGAGAGGCCTTCAGCATGTCTGGCACTTATGAGATAAGCACAGCAGCCTAGCTATGCCCCCTGATACTTTTGCTTAGCTTACAAAAAAAACAATAATTTTGGCACACTCTGAGATCCCTCCTGTCACCTTATGGAGACAGAGGTCCATGCACGGTAGCCAACAGGGAAACAAAATCCTTCCTTAGCTTGAATCTTTTAAATCTGCTTCCCCATCTCATTGCCCCTTTAGCCTGGTAATGCAAAAAAAGCAGATAATGCTAGGCCTTTGGTGCTGGTCCCTTGTTAGTGTTTTCCTGATTTTATTATAAGGCCGGCACTGTGATTTCACTCCTGCACACCTGCATTAGTTTCAATCCTAGTCTTCCTTTTTACTAATGCACTAACGTGAGTATGATCTGTCTGCAACAACATATCTAGAATTCTCTTTTACTCTCTTCTCTCTTACAAATGTCAAAACCCAGGCCGTGATGGTAAAAGGAACAAATCCTAAACACTAAACTACCAGGGAAGATATGCTGGGGCACTTTGATGATGGAACAACAGTTCACAGAGGGTAAAAACTGACCATTTGACTACAACTGGCAGACCATCTTCCCGTTAACCCAGCTCTGTTTCAAACTGGCTTTCTGAAGATAAAGCATTGCTTATTCGTAGAGGTGAAGCAAATGGAGTGACCATTATGAGCAGCATGGCAGCATACTAAGCCCGTAACTGGTGCCTTGTTGACCCCTGACAGATATCACCAAGGTGCTGATCACTGTCTGCTGTCAAAAAGCCCAATTTTCTGGCATTGCCCTGCATAAAAGGGCAAGCTTTTCCTCTAGGTGTAGCACAGCAGACCAGAGCTGTGCATTTTTATCATCACTGAGTGATGTAACAAAGGTACTCATTCACAGCAGCTGTTATAAGCCATATAATTCCCTGACTTGCAGCCAAGGACAAGTACGTGGAGGTTCTCTCTGTTGTGCTAAGGGCTTTCTTGTCACTGACGAGGTCTCAAAGGTCATACTCACCAACTACGGTTACAAATATTCTTCCTCAGAAAAGCCTTTTATAATGAGATGTAGTAGAAAAAGCAATTTGGGCATTCCATGGTCACTGATTGGCATGACAAAACCCACTATCACTGAATGATGCCACACCCACCTGGGACCTTGACATGCTTACAGAGCTGTGCTCACTAAGGACTGGCCTATGCTTTGATGTCAGTGCACAGTATGGAAGGGTCCAGGGGTAAAATAATTTTGGATTAACCTTTTGGAGCCTATTTATCAAGACGTCAACTGAAAATATGCTGGAATTCTGCAGCGTAATTGTGGTGAGCCTGATTCCCCTTATTTATCAAAGCCTACAGACCGGCAAAAGTAGAATTTTGTGATGTAACATACGATCCGCCAGTCTCAGTCTGACACAGATCGATGCTTACGTCATTACAGATGTTCTGAATGCCAATTCGGCACTATCTGACTACTTTTGCTACTTATCAAATAACTACCAGGTACGCTCACCACTATTCCGGCCCAGCATACCTGGTTTTCAAGCCCGCAGAAGTCTTCAACCAGACGGCATCTTCTATCTTCATCCATCCGGCGTGGAGCGGGTCCATCTTCAAGATATCCGACGCGGAGCATCCTCTTCTTCCGATGGACTAACGATGAATGAAGGTTCCTTTTAAATGACGTCATCCAAGATGGCGTCCCTTAGATTCCAATTGGCTGATAGAATTCTATCAGCCAATTGGAATTAATGTAGAAAAAATCCTATTGGCTGTTGCAATCAGCCAATAGGATTGAACTTCAATCCTATTGGCTGATCCAATCAGCCAATAGGATTGAGCTTGCATTCTATTAGCTGATTAGAATAGCCAATAAAATGCAAGCTCAATCCTATTGGCTGATTGCAACAGCCAATAGGATTTTTTCTATCTTAATTCCGATTGGCTGATAGAATTCTATCAGCCAATCGGAATCTAAGGGACGCCATCTTGGATGATGTCATTTAAAGGAACCTTCATTCGTCATTAGTCTGTCGGAAGAAGAGGATGCTCCATGTCGGATGTCTTGAAGGTGGACCTGCTCCGCGCCGGATGAATGAAGATAGAAGATGACATCTGGGTGAAGACTTCTGCGGGCTTGGATGGAGACTTCGGCCGGCTTCTTGGAGGACTTCTTGCAGCTTTGATGAAGACTTCTCCCGGCTTCTTGGAGGATGGATGTCGGATCTTCAAAACTGTCGATCTTCAGGGGTTAGTGTTAGGATTTTTTAAGGGTTTATTGGATGGGTTTTATTTTTAGATTAGGGTTTTTGGGCTTCAAAAGAGCATAAATGCCCTTTTAAGGGCAGTGCCCATCCAAATGCCCTTTTCAAGGCAATGGGGAGCTTAGGTTTTTTTAGTTAGGGTTTTATTTGGGGGGTTGGTTGTGTGGGTGGTGGGTTTTACTGTTAGGGGGTATCTGTATTTTTTTTTTACAGGTAAAAGAGCTGATTACTTTGGGGCAATGCCTCGCAAAAGGCCCTTTTAAGGGCTATTTGTAGTTTATTGTAGGCTAGGGGGTTTATTATTTTGGGGGGGCTTTTTTATTTTCATAGGGCCCTTAGAGTAGGTGTAATTAGTTTAAACCTTTGATAACTTCTTTTTTATAACTTAGTGTTTATTTTTGTGTGTAACTTAGTGTTTGTTATTTTTTGTAACAGTTTTTTGTAACTTTGTAATTTTGTAGTGTAGATTTAAATTTTTTGAGTAGGGTTAGGTGTTTAAATATATAATATGTTTAATTTAATTTGTAGTTTTATGTAATTTAGTATAAAAGTTAGGTTAGATTAATTTTTATTTTAATATAGTTTAATGTAATTTTAGTTTAAAATATAGGTTGGATTAATCATTAATTTAATATAGTTTAATGTATTTTTTATTATAATAGGGTAGGTTAATTAATAGTTTAATGTAATTTTATTATAATAGTTAGGGTAGATTAATTAATAGTTTAATATAGTTTAATGTAATTTTAAAGGTAAGTTTAAATTTATTATAAGATATGGATGAGTTAATATTTAATATAAAATTAGCGAGTTGTTAGGTTTAGAGTTTAATTAGTTAATTTAGTTTATGGCGATGTGGGGGGCTGGTGGTTTAGGGGTTAATACATTTGTTTAGTTGCGATGGTGTAGGGGGCGGCAGATTAGGGGTTAATAAGTATAATGTAGGTGGTGGTGGGCTTCGGGAGTGGCGGTTTAGGGGTTAATAAGTTTATTTAGTTGCGGCGGGGTCCAGGATCGGTGGGATAGGGGTTAAACAGTTTAGTATAGTGTGGGTGTTTAGTGACAGTATACAAATAAAGCTGTGAAAAAGCCGAAGAGCAGCGAGATTGATGACTGTTAGTTAACAACAGTCCGCTGCTTATCATCCCGTACTTGGTGCGCAGCTTTTTGACAGCTTTTTTGTTAACTATGGAGAACGTATTCAGGTCCACGGCAGCGATGTTAGGCGATGTCAGGCGAGCGTATTGGTGCCGGCGAATGCAGCACAGTTGACGACTTGATAAATAGGCCCCTTTGTCTGCCAGAAAGGCCTGCAGCACATCTGGCACTTAAAGGCCTGCTGGGCTACAGCAAATACCTTATGAGACAAGCAAAGCATCTTAGCTAGGGCCCCTGTTACTTTTGCTTAGCTTTCAACTTGTAATATGAGCAGAAAGAACTCAACTCCCGCAAACACCTTATCACTCGCTCATAACTGTTAGCACTCCACTCATATTCTGGCACTTAGCAGAGTCGATAGCTTTAAGAACTTCTAACTTTTTATTGCGGTAGTGGCGTATTTAAGTTTTATGCTGCCCTAGGCACTCAGAATTTTGCAGCCTTTTTGAGCCATAGGGGAATATTTATGAAACTCCGTGTGGAGCTTGATGCCCCGTGTTTCTGGAAAGCCTTCAGGATCGCCGGAAACACAAGTTATGAAGCAGCGGTCTAAAGACTGCTGCTCCATAACCTGCCCCCCTGCTCTGAGGCGGCAGACAGACATCACCAGAAATCAACCCGATCGAATACAATTGGGTTGATTGACATCCCCTGCTAGCGGCCGATTGGCTGTGAATCTGCAGGGGGCGGCATTGCAGCAGCAGTTCACAAGAACTGCTAGTGCAATGATAAATGCCAAGAGCTTATGCTGTCGGCATTTATCGATGTGCAGCGGACATGATCTCGCACAATGATAATTCAGCCCCATAATATTTTTTGATAATTGAGTAATTTGAATAGTTTATGGCATTTCCAAAATAAATGTTCATACAAACACTTTGGGGCCAAATTATCAAGCTCCGAATGGAGCATAATGCCCCTTGTTTCCGGCGAGCCTTCAGGATCTGAGGCAGCGGACAGAAATCAACCCGATCAAATACAATCAGGTTGATTGACACCCCCTGCTAGAGGCCGATTTGCTGCAAATCTGCAGTGGGCGGTATTGCACAAGCAGTTCTGGTGAACTGCTTGTGCAATGATAAATGCAGACAGCTACATTGTATCATGTCCGCTCGCACTTTGATAAATATGCCCCATAGTCACAGACATATACACACACAGAGTTATACACATACACACATGCACGTGTACACACACATACAAACACACACACATATACATACACACATATACACACAGAGTTATACACATACAAACTCACACACATACAAGTTATACACAGACACGCACATACATACACATACACACATGCAGAGTTATACACATACACACACATATATATTTATTTCTGAAATTTAGATAAAACCACCAAACACAGATTTTTTGAGACAGTATTTCTCCGAACACAACACTAAGTACTGAAAGCAAACAGAAATAAAGGTAATAGCTAGCTGAGTAAAAAAAAAGGTTCAGAGCTACCTCTAAACTGTAAGCTGCATGGGCAGTCTCTTATTATACCCCTCTAGAATGTAAGCTCTTTGGGCAAAATATCCCATTATATACCCGTATAATACTTCTAAAATAGCTGTAAGCTCCTTACAAATATAGCCACAAAAAAGTGCTGCCCCCTCTCATTCTGCCGCACTAGGCAAGTGCCTTGTTTGACTAGGCCAAAATATGCCCTTGTAGTGGGGCGTTTAGATATTTCATTTGATTGTCATTCATTTGGGAGATTTCAATTTCCTTCCCAAAATTAAATTAATTTTTTTTTGCGGTATGCTGTTTTTTGTATAGGGATTGGTAGTAAGTCATAAACTATGACATTATATCTGTAGAGTCTGTTTTTGAACCATTGACTGATTGAATGGTGGTGATTATGGACTTTGGTGAAATCCTTTTGACTGCTTCCCTACACTACTGCATCAAAGTTGTTGGAAGGTAGAGGGAGGGATGGGGCCCTATACTAAATATTATAATATTGATAATAAATGATGATCGCATAGTGGGGGAGGTGGTGAGGGGAACTCTACACAACAGAACAAATATAAATAAATTAAATTAACAAAATAAATACAAATGCACACAGTTTTGGGAAGGGATCTTGTAGGGATCATGTGTTATGTGTAAGGCTAATTATTACACTAATGCAAATATTACCCTTAACACCTAACTGATTAACCCCTTCACTGCCTGGAAGTTTAGATGTGTGGTGCACAGATGCAATAAGTGGCATTTTAGTTAACACAAACCTATGGCAAAGCCATGCATGTCTGTTATTTCTGAAGAAAGGTGATCCTAGAAAAGCTATTATAACCATTATTCTTAAGACTGCAGTAGTTGTGTGTAAACAATTTCAGTGAGAAATCCAAAGTTTAAAAAAAAGTTAATAATTCAGCCAAATAGAGACTTCAAATGTACCAAAATGGGCTTAGATCAATACCTTGGTTAGTCTACTTTAGAAATATATATAATTTTGGAGATTAATTTTGAGAATTTGGTAGTTCTGCAATACCAAATGGGAGTTAGCCCATTGCATCATTTAGACATAGCTGCAGAAAAAGACCTTAAAATTATCAAAAATTACTTATTATTATTTGTCAGTATTTTGGGCATGTTTTTTCTCTGAAATTCCTAGTAGGTGGGTTTAAATTAACATCATTTTACTGCACTTGTTTTTCAGTAGCCAAATTTCACACACTACTTGCCTTATTTGGCAGAGCCAATCTGTGTTTAGTGTGGATAACAAGCATAGGAAGTGTCATAATGTTTGCTATCAGCTTAAGCCATTTAGGGAAATATATATAGTGGAGTAAGCATTGAAAAGTCAGCAGGTGCATTTCAACTTCAGAGCATTAGAAAATCCTCAATTTTCAGAGCAAAATTACATGAAAAGGAGGCAAAATAAATAATAAAAGTATACTGCAAAGTTGTTCAATTATGCATAACTAATCATTTTATATAAAAATGTCAAGGTATTTACTGACCCTTTAACTAGAATTACTAAATGATATATTAAACTTCTTGAGCTTTTATCATGTATTAGAGTGAGCATGTTTCAAATATTACAAAACATATGACTGTGTAATAATAAAATAGTGTGCTTTATATTTCCCTCATTAAACTTGCAGCATGGCCACTGCACATCTCAGCCGTGCCTCACTTTCATAAAACAGTTTCCCTTTTAACAAGCCAGTAAAACACCCAGGGAGATGCTTAGGGGGGTAGTTATCAACGCGTCTACTTTTCCTGCCTTCACCGGCCCAATACGCCTGCCTAAGCTTGCCTCACATCGCCGCCGCAGACCTGCAAAAATTCACCTAAGTTATCAAAAAAGCTGTCAAAAAGCCACGCACCAAGTACGGGGCGATGAGCAGCAGATTGTGATAGTTATCACTCATCCGATCTCGCTGCTCTTCGGCTTTTTTACAGCTTTCTTGCTAGCCTGTCACTAAGCACCCACACTAAACTACACTGTTCTACCCCCTATACCGGCGCCCCCGGAGCCCCCCGCAACTAAATAAAGTTGCTAACCCCTAAACCGCTGCTCCTAGACCCCGCCGCAACTCTTAAAAATGTATTAACCCCTAAACCGCCGCTCCCGGACACCGCCACAACCTACATTATACCTAGTAACCTCTATCCTGCCCCCCCTATACCGTCGCCCTCTATAATAAAGTTCTTAACCCCTATCCTGCTGATCCCGCACCTCGCCGCAACTAAATAAATAGTTTAACCCCTAAACCGCTGCTCCCTGACCCTGCCGCAACCTATATTAAATTTATTAACCCCTATCCTGCCCCCCCTACACTGTCACCACTATAATACATTTATTAACCCCTATCCTGCCCCCCCTACACCGTCGCCACTATAATAAATTTATTAACCCCTATCCTGCCCCCCCAACACCGCCGCCACTGTAATAAATTTATTAACCCCTGAACCTAAGTCTAACACTAACCCTGACACCCCCTAACTTAAATATTAATGAAAAAAATCTAAATAATATTTCTATTATGAACTAAATTTATCCTATTTAAAAATAAAATAAATACTTACCTTTAAAATAAACCCTAATATAGATACAATATAAATAATAATTATATTGTAGATATCTTAGGATTTATTTTTATTTTACAGGCAGCTTTCAATTTATTTTAACTAGGTACAATAGCTATTAAATAGTTATTAACTATTTAATAGCTTACCTAGCTAAAATAAAGAGAAATTAACCTGTAAAATAAAAACTAACCTAAGTTACAATTACACCTAACACTACACTATACTTAAATACATATATTTATTAACCCCTAATCTGCCCCCCTCAACGTCGCCTCCACCTGCCTACACTTATTAACCCCTAAGCTGCCGAGCGGACCGCACAGCTACTATTATAAAGTTATTAACCCCTAATCCGCCTCAATAACCCTATAATAAATAGTATTAACCCCTAATCTGCCCTCCCTAACATCGCCGACACCTAACTTCAATTATTAACCCCTAATCTGCCGACCGAATCTCGCCGCTACTGTAATAAATGGATTAACCCCTAAAGCTAAGTCTCACCCTAACCCTAACACCCCCCTAAGTTAAATATAATTTAAATCTAACGAAATAAATTAACTCTTATTAAATAAATTATTCCTATTTAAAGCTAAATACTTACCTGTAAAATAAACCCTAATATAGCTACAATATAAATTATAATTATATTATAGCTATTTTAGGATTTATATTTATTTTACAGGTAACTTTGTATTTATTTTAACCAGGTACAATAGCTATTAAATAGTTAAGAACTATTTAATAGCTAAAATAGTTAAAATAATTACAAATTTACCTGTAAAATAAATCCTAACCTAAGTTAAAATTAAACCTAACACTACACTATCAATAAATAAATTAAATAAAATACCTACAATTACCTACAATTAAACCTAACACTACACTATCAATAAATGAATTAAATACAATATCTACAAATAAATACAATTAAATAAACTAACTAAAGTACAAAAAATAAAAAAGAACTAAGTTACAAAAAATAAAAAATATTTACAAACATTAGAAAAATATTACAACAATTTTAAACTAATTACACCTACTCTAAGCCCCCTAATAAAATAACAAAGCCCCCCAAAATAAAAAAATGCCCTAAACTATTCTAAATTACAAAAGTTCAAAGCTCTTTTACCTTACCAGCCAATCAGATTCAAGTTCAATCCGATTGGCTGATCCAATCAGCCAATCAGATTGAGCTTGCATACTATTGGCTGTTCCGATCAGCCAATAGAATGCGAGCTCAATCTGATTGGCTGATTGGATCAGCCAATCTGATTGAACTTGAATCTGATTGGCTGATTCAATCAGCCAATCAGATTTTTCCTACCTTAATTCCGATTGGCTGATAGAATCCTATCAGCCAATCGGAATTGAAGGGACACCATCTTGGATGACGTCCCTTAAAGGAGCCTTCATTCGTCGGTAGTCCGTCGGTAAAGAAGGATGTTCCGCGTCGGCGGAATGAAGATTGAAGATTGAAGACCCCGCTTGGAAGATGACATCGCCCGGATAGAAGACTTCTTCAGTGCCACTTGGAAGATGACATCGCCCAGATGGAAGACTTCTTCAGCGCCGACTGGAGGATCACTTCATCGGATGTAAGATTTCTTCAGCGCGCCTTGGAGGATAACTTCTGCCGCTCCGGATCTCCTCTTCGGTTCCATCGCTGAAGACGACTCAAGGTAGGATGATCTTCAGGGGATTAGGTTTAGGTTATTTTAAGGGGGGTTTGGGTTAGATTAGGGGTATGTGGGTGGTGGGTTTTAATGTTGGGGGGGTTGTATTTCTCTTTTAAAGGCAAAAGAGCTGAATTCTTTGGGGCATGCCCCACAAAAGGCCCTTTTAAGGGCTGGTAAGGTAAAAGAGCTTTGAACTTTTTTAATTTAGAATAGGGTAGAGCATTTTTTTATTTGGGTTTTTTTTTATTTTATTAGGGGGCTTAGATTAGGTGTAAGTAGCTTAAAATTGTTGTAATATTTTTTAAATGTTTGTAACCTATTTTTTTTTTGTAACTTAGCTTTTTTATTTTTTGTACTTTAGTTAGTTTATTTAATTGTATTTAATTGTAGTTATTTGTAGTTAATTTATTTAATTAATGTAATGATAGTGTAGTGTTAGGTTTAATTGTAACTTAGGTTAGGATTTATTTTACAGGTAATTTTGTATTTCTTTTAGCTAGGTAGTTATTAAATAGTTAATAACTATTTAATAACTATTCTAACTAGCTAAAATAAATACAAAGTTACCTGTAAAATAAATATAATTCCTAAAATAGCTACAATGTAATTATTAATTACATTGTAGCTATCTTAGGGTTTATTTTACAGGTAAGTATTTAGTTTTAAATAGGAATAATTTATTAAAGTATAGTGTAGTGTTAGGTGTAATTGTAACTTAGGTTAGTTTTTATTTTACAGGTAAATTTCTCTTTATTTTAGCTAGGTAGCTATTAAATAGTTAATAACTATTTAATAGCTATTGTACCTAGTTAAAATAAATTGAAAGATGCCTGTAAAATAAAAATAAATCCTAAGATAGCTGCAATATAATTATTATTTATATTGTAGCTATATTAGGGTTTATTTTAAAGGTAAGTATTTAGTTTTAAATAGGATTAATTTAGTTAATAATAGAAATATTATTTAGATTTATTTAATTAATATTTAAGTTAGGGGGTGTTAGGGTTAGTGTTAGACTTAGGTTTAGGGGTTAATAAATTTATTACAGTGGCGGCGGTGTAGTGGGGGACAGGATAGGGGTTAATAAATGTATTATAGGTGGCTACAGTGTAGGGGGGGCAGATTAGGGGTTAATAAATTTAATATAGGTTGCGGCAGCGTCCGGGAGCGGCGGTTTAGGGGTTAAACTATTTATTTAGTTGCGGCGAGGTGCGGGATCAGCAGGATAGGGGTTAATAACTTTATTATAGAGGGCGGCGGTATAGGGGGGGCAGGATAGGGGTTACTAGGTATAATGTAGGTTGCGGCAGTGTCCGTGAGCAACGGTTTAGGGGGTTAATACATTTATTATAGTTGCGGCGGGGTCAGGGAGCGGCGGTTTAGTGGTTAATATATTTATTATAGTGGAGGTGGGCTCAGGGAGCGGCGGTTTAGGGGTTAATACATTTATTATAGTTGCGGCGGGGTCAGGGAGCGGCGGTTTATGGGTTAATATGTATAGAGTAGCTTGCGGTGGGCTCCGGGAGCGGCGGTTTAGGGGGTAATAACTTTATTTAGTTGCGGCGGTGTAGGGGGGGCAGATAAGGGGTGTTTAGACTCGGGGTACATGTTAGGGTGTTAGGTGTAGACAGCTCCCATAGGAATCAATGGGATGTCTGGCAGCAGTGAACATGAACTTTCGCTATGGTCAGACTCCCATTTATTCCTATTGGATCCGCCGCCTCTAGGGCGGCGGATTGAAAACCAGGTACCCTGGGCCGGAAAAGTGCAGAGCGTACCTACTAGTTTTTTGATAACTAACAAAAGTAGTCAGATTGTGCCGCACTTGTGTGCGGAACATCTGGAGTGACGTAAGAATCGGACTGTGTCGGACTGAGTCCGGCGGATCGAAGCTTACATCACAAAATTCTACTTTTGCCAGTCTCTAGCCTTTGATAACTAAGGCGAATCAGCCTCGCCACAAATACGCTGCGGAATTCCAGTGTATTTGAGGTTGACGGCTTGATAACTAGGCCCCTTAGTGTCCATTGTTTTATCAAATTAAGCTGTCAAACTCCAACAGTGAGAGTCACATGGGTGGATCAAAGACACGTTACAGCATTTCAAGTAAAATTTGAAACGCTAAAATTATCAGGTATTTTTAAATATGTCAAATATGTACTTTGTGTAATGTTTTAAAATTCTTCTGTTCTTTCAAATATATAGGAGAAAGTCTGGGGATTAGGTACTTTTTAGAGTTCAAATTAAACTATGACAGAACAAAAACAGGGTAAAATGTAAAAAAAGACAACATCAAGAGTAAAATATGACATGAAATAACAATACATAATATTAGAAGGAATTACAGTGGTGACAATAGGTGTACAATGCAGACAGAGCTCTGTCCAAAAGCAAAGAATTAGGAATCAATATGAGAACTGAATGTGTTATACAACCAGGCCAAGGGATAGAAATTAAGTAAATGTACTAGAAAAATGAAATGTAAGAGAAAGAGTATAAATGATAGAGATGTTAGTATGTTATCCAGCTATCTGTCAGTGTCCTGCAAAAGCTCAAGGCAACAGCTGCAGTCACCATGCCCTGGAACCTCATTTGCATTTGATTACCCACAATGCATGGCAAGGCTGTTTGTCATGTATTAAAAAGATTCATGCTTTCCTTGCAGGGAGAAATCCAGAGTTTGGTGTTTGAGCGGCTGGCAGTGGGGCGAACATTGAGATGAAGAATTGCTAACAGAATATAGGCGGCTGTTGAGGCAGGGCTTCAGGCATTGAGAAAAAAGTTTTTTTTCTATATACATGGAAAAGATTGGAAAATATCAGTAACAGGCCATTTAAGACATCCATTAAAAATAAAAAATAAAAAACTGCAATAAAAGTCTGACAGCAGATATAAACTTCAGAGAAGCTAAACGTTACTTAAAAGTTGTGCTGTGCATTTATTTTGCAGAGAGTTAAGCACTAGCTAACTTGTCAGACAGCCAGTGATGGAAATTGAAGCCCCCTATTTATCTAAAGAACGCTTCATAAATAAAACATAGAAGAGTCCAATCTTTATCTGTAATCTACAATTTTAATTCAACCAGAGACCACAGCAACGTGGCTAAAAAATGATAGGTTCCAAACATGTTTAACCTTTATATTCTTTTACATATGAAATTGTATTCAGACCAAATTTTCTTAAGATGTAACGTGCAGCACTGAGGTTAACATTTCAGCAATTTAGTTAGTTGATAGATGAGATCTTTTTTACAATTCAAGCAAAAGCAGGTATTTGGGAAATGCATAATATTCCAAAGTAAAGCAATTGTACAATCAGCAAATATGAGAAATTCTGCACTTTAAAACATTATTCAGAGTGGCTTTCTTTATTCTAATATAGATAAAATGTCATTTTACCTATATTTTTATTAATTTATGCCTTATATAGGGATCAGAGATCACACGCACTTAGGGGTTAGTTAAATGTATTGTGGCATATTGTGATATCCTTAAGCAAGTTGCATAGGAATCCACTACACTACTGTAGAAGTGTTACATCCTTCAATTATTTAACCACTTTATTAAATTAACCAAATAAACCATAGCATCATTACTGATTACCTTTAAATAAAAACACAACACAAATTCAAATTATAGGTAATATTTACTTAATGGGGAATGGAACCAAAAATGTTTCTTTTATGATTCAGATAGAGCATACAATTTTAAACAACTTTCCAATTCACATCTATTGTAAAATGTTGGTATATTTTGTTGAAGGACACAAAACTCTTCATTTTAAAGTAAGTTTCTGTTTCAAATGAGGCAATGGGGGCCGATTTATCAAAAGTCTGTCCGACATGATCCGCTCAGCGGATAATGCCCGAAAAACATCACTAAACGCTGTTGGCATTTAATATTGCACAAGCAGTTCTGGTGAACTGCTTGTCCAATGCCGTCCCCTGCAGATTCGCGGCCAATCGACCGCTAGCAGGGGGTGTCAATCAACCCAATTGTATGATCGGGTAGATTAATGTCTGCGGCCTCAGAGGCGGCGGACCAGTTAAGGAGAAGCAGTCTTAAGACCGCTGCTTCACAACTGCTGTTTCCGGCGACCCTGAAGGCTCACACAGAAACTAAGGAGGGACCTCATTTTATAAAGATGGGAAGCCCTATTCCAAATAGTTAGCCACATGTATCAATATGGTGTAGGTTATCACTTATTGCACCTAAAGTGCCATAAAACATTTTGAGTTATTTGCATATTATAAAAGAGCCAACTAAGGTAAAACAGTGTGTGAAAAAAAGTATAATAAAAGTATTTTAATAACAGTTCCAAAAATCTGCAAAATGACTTATACTTTAGTGTTGCGAAGTGTATCCTGCTCCGTACCCCCTTATCAGTGCCCTACTCCAAACCTTTTTGGTATTATGTAACAAAGTGTGCACGGGAGGATAATTACCTATGCAAGTAAGGGGGGGTTGAGGAGGGACAGCAAGTACTGCTATTGTTTGTTGCCATGAGGCTTGCTTGTTTCCTTGATGATAATGTCCCATGCTTTGTGAAAGCTTCAGCATTATACTATACAGACAATCTGCTGAGCCTATGGCCTGGATATCACCTTCCATATATGGAAATGCCCAAGGGGGAGCTTGCTGCAAACAAAACTATGTCTGAATTAAAGGGGTTAATGGGGGTAAAAAAACAAATATGTTAGTTCATACGGTTTTATGTCCCTTTAATATTTCATATTGTCCCACACAACAAATATGCTAAAAAACTGCATTTCCTTGGATTAGCCACATCCCAAAAATATTTCAGTGGGTAGAATGGTCACTTAAGAATTAAAAGGAGGAAGCGTCACAAGTAGAATACCTAAGAAGTTATTTCTTGTGCATATTTTGTTTCATATATTAATCCATTACATTTGTTCATTCATTTTCTGATTCTATAAAAATTTAAAAGGAAATTGACATTTCAGGAAAGGAAATTTAAAATGTAACACCCAAAAATCCAAAGTTATGCACATAGTATACAAATTATTACATTTATTTTAAGGTAAAATTGTTATTTATTTGTATTAAAACATGTTTGCTATATACTTTTATTATTTATCCAATCATTTGTCCTGTAATTTCCTGTGGGTTTTCCAATTCCGAGATAAACAAGTGTAGTTTACAAGCCTAAACCAGTCACATATCTGTACCTATTTGACCTGGTCTGATGTGATAAAATAACATACAAAATTAGAGTGACTAAGCATGTCTTTTCTAGTCAGCTTAATTGTCTAGGTCAGCTCATCCAAATTAGTGGTGGGTTGGGTTTAGCCATTGAAGAAAACAACTGCAGTCAGCGAGATGTTAATGTATTTGCAAGACAGCAGAAAGTTATTGTAATTGATTACTAAGGTATCTCACAGCGCTCACAGATAGTTCCTACTAGCTCCCAGGTTCAAAAGAGAACCTAGCTTACCCTTAGATGAAAGTTATTAAAATATTGGAAGACCTAGGAGCGCCTAACACAGGCCGAGGAAGTGATTTAGAAGCTAGCTAGTAGCTCTGCAGGTTAGCCAAAAAATAAATAATCTTATATTTCTCGTTTATTAGCATTATTGCACTATTTTAGATTTCTTTTACAGGTTGGATATAGGGATTGAATCCAGGATTTACCGGACATTCCCTCACCTACCATATCAACATTTATATGGACTCTTTTGAGGACACTTAAGGAAGTTTGATTCACTGACACACATCTTTTTAATTGGAATTATTCATCACAGTTTCTTATTGGAAGTTTTTACCACTAACTTTACCACGAACACATACTTTTCATTTTACATTTTCTATATATATTTTTTTTGGCTTTTTAGATCACTTTTTTGATCACTTTCACGATGTTCATTTTTTGAGAGATATATTTTCTTTCACCTTTTTTGTACATCCCATTAGCAGGGAACACTATTTCCCTCTGATTTCCCAACCATTTTATTTACTATTGCAATACCATTGCTTTATCCTATTAATTATATGTTATTGTATTTTGCATTTTGTGTGTAATGTACCATGGATCCATGATTTTAACTTACTGTGTTTTAACATATTGTGTTTTACTGTATTAACATATTGTGTTTTACTGCATCAATATTGTATATTTTGCCTTAATCTACATCCACTCTAGTAAAGGTAACAGGATTTTTTAAGACGTCCTAGAACGTTTATCTATATTTTAATATATAAGATTATTTATTTTTTGGCTAACCTGCAGAGCTACTAGCTAGCTTCTAAATCACTTCCTCTGCCTGTGTTAGGCGCTCCTAGGTCTTCCAATATTTTAATAAAGTTATTGTAATTGCAAGAATTAATAATAAACTTGATTGATCTTTACTGGGACTAACAAAAGAGGAATAGGATTAAATAATTATTTTGACAATTTGTTTTTAGATATGTAATGCAATTTAGTGGCAGGTATTACCAGTATGATGATTGGTTGACAGTGAGAAACAGCTATTGGAAATAGAAAAAGTAAATTAGTTATTGAACAATTCTTATTTCAAATTTTATGTACAGTTGTGCAGACTGCATCTGTAGGAGAATTTAAATAAATAAAACAGTGACAAGAGGATCTGAAAAAATTGTATATAGTCTAAAAAATAAAATTGCAATGGAAGATTTCTCAACCATAATGTGCATAGCTCAATGGTACGAAGGGATAGAGGGGATCAGATAAGAAACATTTCAGTATATTAGCAGATGTAGTAATGGATGAAAGTAATTCCTACAAAACGTGACACACCATTAAAAGGGGGCATGATTAGAGGGCAGTTGGTTCATAAATGATTTGCTTAAAGGGACAGTGTTATGTATATGTTTCTACCCTTTAATTTGTTCCCAATTATTCCTTTTACCTGCTGGAGTGTATTAACTTGTTTGCAAATAGATTATTTACCCTTGTTTTGGTATTTAAAATAATTAAATTGATTTTGCCTGTGGTATCCAAACCTACACTGACATTTTTAATATTTAAGTATTGTCTATAAGAAGCTACGCGAAAATACTGCTAGATCACGAGTTTTGTCGGTAAGGTTGTGCGGTGCTAACAAGCCTTTTTTTCTTACCGCTCACTTAAGCCAATGCTGGTATTACGAGTTTTCTGCAAGCCGTCCTTAGCCGCAGAAAAGTGAGCGTTGAGCAAAATTTAGCTTCACATCTCACCTCGATACCAGCGTTGCATACGGTAGCGATAAGCTGGCAAAACGTGCTAGTGCACGATTTCCCCATAGGAAACAATGGGGCTGAGCTGGGGGGAAAAAAACCTAACACCTACAAAAAAGCAGCGTTCAGCTCCTAACGCAGCCCCATTGTTTCCTATGGGGAAAGAAAATTTAAATGAACCCCAAGTCTAAACACCCCTAATCTTACACTTATTAACCCCTAATCTGCCGCCCCTGCTATCACTGACACCTACATTATAATTATTAACCCCTAATCTGCCGCTGCGGACACCGCCGCCAACTACATTATACTTATAAACCCCTAATCTGCTGCCCCCAACATCGTCGACACCTACATTATAGTTATTAACCCCTAATCTGCCCCCCCCAACATCACCGCAGCTATATCAAATTTTTTAACCCCTAATCTGCCGCCACCAACATCGCCGCCACTATAATAAAGTTATCAACCCCTAAACCTAAGTCTAACCCTAACCCCCCTAACTTAAATATAATTTAAATTAAAGAAAATAAATTTAACATAATTAAATAAATTAATCCTATTTAAAACTAAATACTTACCGATAAAATAAACCCTAAGATAGCTACAATATAAATAATAGTTACATGGTAGCTAGCTTAGGGTTTATATTTATTTTACAGGTAAGTTTGTATTTATTTTAACTAGGTACAATAGTTATTAAATAGTTATTAACTATTTAATAACTACCTAGCTGAAATAAAGACAAAATTACCTGTAAAATAAACCCTAACCTAAGTTACAATTACACCTAACACTACACTATCATTAAACTAATTACCTAAACTACCTACAATTAATTAGAATTAAATTAAATAAACTAAATTACGAAAAAAACAAACACTAAATTACAGAAAATAAAAAAGAATTACAAGAATTTTAAACTAATTACACCTAATCTAATCCCCCTAATAAAATAAAAAAGCTCCACAAAATAAAAAAAAATCCCTACCCTATGCTTAATTACAAATAGCCCTTAAAAGGGCCTTTTGCGGTGCATAGCCCCAAAGTAATCGGCTCTTTTACCTGTAAAAAAAAAATACAATACCCCCAACATTACAACCCACCACCCACACACCCCTACTCTAAAACCCACCCAATCCCCCCTTTAAAAAACCTAACACTAACCCCCTGAAGATCACCCTACCTTGAGGTGTCTTCACCCAGCAGGGAACAAGTGGTCCTCCATACGGCAGAAGTCTTCATCCGATCGGGAAGAAGAGGTCCTCCAGACAGTAGAAATCTTCATCCAGGTGGCATCTTCTATCTTCATCCTTCCGGAGCAGAGCGGGTCCATCTTCAATCCAGCCGACGCGGAGCATTCTCTTCAAAGGAAGTCCTAACGAAGAATGAAGTTTCCTTTAAATGACGTCATCCAAGATGGCGTCCCTTGAATTCCGATTGGCTGATAGAATCCTATCAGCCAATCGAAATTAAGGTAGGAAAAATCCTATTGGTTGATGTAATCAGCCAATCGGATTGAAGTTCAATCCGATTGGCTGATCCAATCAGCCAATAGGATTGACCACGCATTCTATTGGCTGTTCCAATCAATTTGGATCCAAAGATTAAAATTCAATGTGAAAATGTATTTCAAATTGCAATGTCTTACATAATCGTGTAACATAAAATGTTGTTTTCAGGTCTATTTAAACCCTGCTGCTTGCTAAATAGTTAATAATCCTCTGCTTATAATGAAATATATCCTTAGTTTCAACAATGTATTCAATTTCATATATCACACTATTACGTTATCTAGCGGAACATTGCTAGTTACCAATAGAGCACATACTAGTTTATAAAATAAAAATAAGTTTCTTATTGACATGCCAAGCTGTCAAATGAGTCCTTGTATTGGCTGACGTTTTTACGCGATCTCGGATGTGCCATGTTGTTTAAGACGTCACCTGCCAAGCTGTCAAATGAGTCCTTGCATTGGCTGACGTTTTTACGCAATCAAGGATGCGCCTTTGATTGGATGGCATTTTTACGCGATCAAGGATGTGCCATAGATTGGATGGCGTTTTTATGTGATCAACGATGCGCCATAGATTGGATGGCGTTTTTACGCGATCAACGATGCGCCTTAGATTGGATGGCGTTTTTACGCTATCAAGGATGCACCTTTGATTGGATGGCGTCTTTACGCGATCAACGATGCGCCATAGATTGGATGGCATTTTTACACAATCAACGATGCGCCATGTTAATTAAGACGTCACATGACAAGATGTTAAATCCGTCTGATTGGATTACGTAGTCCTGCAATATTTAAATTTTCACGTAACCCAGGTTTGTGAATGAGAAGACAAGTTTAAAACCATATCGAGTATGGATTTTGTGAATCATGTACATTGTTGAACCATAGATGATAAAGAACACAAAAATCTCTTTTCATGGCTGTCTCTTTGAATAAACGAATGAAAGCAATATGTTTTCCTGCATGAGATATTTTGAGGCAAGTGCAAATCCATTAATATAGTCCATCTTGTTTAATATGTTTGAAAACAATAGTTTCCTTTTTATAAATAATGACTGTGTTGTGTTGAATTTTCTACATATCTAATTCATAAAGATGCGCTATTGTAGTTGAATCAAGTAAGCAATATGCATTGACCTTTATCATATGCTAAATATATGAGATGCCTACTTATTCTAGATGTTATGTTATGTTATTTTTTATTAAAGGGACATTATAAACTCATTCTTTCAACACATACATGTTTTTTCGATCTATTTATATAGTCCTTTTTTTTATAAAAAAAAGTCTAGTTTTGCTTATGTTTAAATAACATTGCAGTGATTTTCTGACTCCTACCCAAGCCTCAAAGTTTGATGTGAGTACCATCAGCTACCTTCTCCAGTTTGCTCCTGTTTGTGTTAAGGGTCTTTTCATATGCAAAGGAAGGGGTATTGTCTTATTTCCCACTTGGAATGGGCTTTCAAGCTAACTTTTCAACATAGCTAAACAGATTTTCTAAGTAAGTCTTTAAACCGTTTTCTCATGGATTTTGATATCAGTATGTGGTCATCTTGTTGTTTATAGTAGTGTCTATTACATGCAGTTCTCTGAAAATGATTGTATACTGTCCCTTTAATGTAAATGCTCAGTATTGTGTCATGTATAAGGTCCACATTGGTTAATCTCCAAATATATTAGTGTGAGCATATATTTCTAAAGTAAATCGTAAAAGGAACTGAAACCATATTCCTTCTAAATGAAATGTCTTTCTGAAATAATTCAAACACAATAATGTATCTTTAAGAAAATAGACTTTATTTAACACGTCAATAGAAATATGGCATACAGGCTTAGTATCCTATTCCAATATTTTCATGTTTGAACAAGTACATGTAGATATACCAACAATCCCTAAGGATTAGTATATTTTAGCATATGTTATTTTTTAAAGGGACAGTCAAGAAAAACAGTAATGATTTTAATGTCGAAAAATGCAATTTTTACAAAACTATATCTCAAACGTTTATCACCAATTTATCTTAGTTCTCTTGTTATTCTTAGTTGATAGCTAAACCTAGGAGGTTCATCTGCTCATTTCTTAGAGCTTGAAGAGTGCATCTAATCTGAATGCATTTTGACCACTAGAGGGCATTTTTTTGCATTTTCATATAGAAAACATTGAGCTCATACAGTATAGTTACCCTGGATTGATCAGTGATTGGCTGAAATGTTTGTCTGTCAAAAGAACATAATTAAGTGGTCAATTTTCTGAGGCATAGATACAAGGTTAATCACAGAAGTAAAATGTGTATTTCTCTAAGTGTTGTTTTTCCAAACTTGATAATGCGTAATAAAGTGTTTTCTTTGAAAAAAAAATAATGTTCTGACTGTCCCTTTAAGCTGTGTTGTTGGCATTCAAACATTAATATGCCATCATGTATAATTGTAATGGTCATTTTGTTTGAGATTAGGGAAACAGTTTGGACATCACATCACAGAAACCAATCAATGTAATGAACAAGGTATGTGATAATGTGGTGTCCACACACTTGTGACCCACACTCTGCAAACAATCGGCCTCCATGGACCCGGTCCCATAGAAGCAGATTATATACAGAGTGTGGTCCACAAGTGTAAGAAGACCACATCATCCCAAACCTATACATTGCACATTAAATAAATAAATATATATATAGGAAAAAATACTTACTTCCTCTTCCTTCCCCTCTTCCCACAAGACTGAGGCTCATGGGAGATGTTTGTGGAAGAGGGGGAGGAGGAGTACTGGGATGACCCGGCTGAGGAGGAGGTTGAGGAGTACCAGGAGCAGATGGCCCAGGATCAGATGGCCCAGTAGCAGATGGCCCAGGATCAGATGGTCCAGCAGCAGATGGCACAAGAGCAGATGGGCCAGCAGCAGATGGTGCGTTATGCGCCTACTCTGAGAGTATGCAAGATCTCGTTTTGTCCTTGGATAATGTCTATTTGGCCTTGTATAAGCTCTATTTGTCCTTCTCGAATGGCATGAATATCTTCTGTCATTTGCATTCTGCTTTGAAGATTTTCCCTTTGGGAGGTACGCGTCTGTTCTTGAAAATCTCGTAATATCTGCAACTCTGCTATCTCCTCCTGAGGGGCTGCTGGTGTACGGCGGGCTGATGGTGCACGGCGGGCTGATGGTGCAGGAGGGGCTGCTGGTGCAGGAGGGGATGCTGGTGCAGGAGGGGATGCTGGTGCAGTGGGAGCTTCTTCAGAGGATGGGGATAGAAGGATGTCTTCCATATCTCACCGAGGTGGCGAGTCATCTCCACCACTCTCATACCTGGGTGAAGGAGGAGCCTGTAGTTGCTGTGCTGCCTCCTCCCCAGACTCTGTATATTGTAAAATGAAAGAAATGTATATATTAGCATAGTTCCAAATAAAGATGTAAATGCTTTTGCTTACAATAGAATTACAAATGCTGCCTCATTAATCCACTTTGAAATATAATAATGAATACGATTACCGCATTTTCCAGAGTGTTTCTGATATCTATCTGGTCAATCTGAATGTTTTTGCGTTTGTTTTCAGTCAGTTTAAATGCACACTTAACCTGTAGCCTAGATACTAATGTAATTGCAAGGTAATTGTGAATGCGTTCGTGTAATAATGTGTTAAAAAGCATAATAGCATTAATCATATCCTTAAATAAATTCTTTATTTTTGATGTTACGAGATTATTAAATGAGCTTACCGTCAAATGAGAGTGGCAGGTTAACAGTATCAACTCCTCCGATCCCGACTATGGCCACCTCGGAGATGCTGGGACGCAACATATTCTCCCATCGGGAATACTCGACAGTCATTTCTGGCCCACCACCGGTCTCTATTGCATATTGGTACTCCCGCAATATTTTTTTTTTTAGTTCCATTTTGCAGTCCCGGTAGCGATACTTTATTGACTCGACATCCCTGTTATGTGCCCCCACTGCATTAACTGCATCCGTTATCTCCAGCCATAGCTTCCTCTTCTCCCTAGGGGTGGCCTTCTGAGCCTGCAGCCTCCTAGCCCTCTGCATATGCCTCTATGAGGGCCTCCTTCTCCTCCATGGTATATCTCGCCTCCCTAGTCAGCTTGGCATTCCCCTGTGATGGTGTCCTCTGTTTCCTGGACTGTGAAGCTCTACGCTGGCCGCCACTGGGCCCAGCCACTTGTTCTTCTTGAACCAAGTGGACGGGTCCATCCACCGCTTCCTCCCCCCTTCCTGTCCCCCTTCCTGTCCTGTTCCTCTTCCTCTCCCCCTCTCCCCCCTCCTGACATACTCCAAAAAAAAGTGAATGTGGCCAAATGAAAGGGGGTCAAAATAAATAACAAAAATGCAACAACAACAATAACAACAAAAAGTGTGAAAGGGATATAAATAATAGAGGGTAAGGAGTATTTAACAAACAAAACTGTATAAGAAGACTAAAATGAAGATATGCAAACAAAATCTAACTATGGGATGGGTATGGGCTTACAGGGAATGGGGTATGGGATGAAAGGGAATGTGGTATGGGGAATGGGACTACAGGGAATGGGGTATGGAGTGTAGTATGAGAGGGTATGGGGTATGGAGTGTATGTGTTGTTATTGATAAGTGTATGTATGTATTGAATGTGTTTGCATGTAAATGTGTTAAGTATACAGAAAAAACACTCGCACACTCACCCAAACCAAGTCTCGCTCACTACCGCTCTCTTACTATCTCACACTACAACTAACTAACCCTCTCACACTACAACTAACTAACTCTCTCACACTACCACTAACTAACTCACACTACCACTAACTAACTCATGCTACCACTAACTAACTCACGCTACCACTAACTCACACTACCACTAACTCACGCTACCACTAGCTCACGCTACCACTAACTAACGTGCACAATAACACTAACTCATTCTCTCACACTAACACTAACTCTCACAATAATGTACTAAATCTCTCTCTCCAATCTCCAAAAACCCACCATCAACAAAGTCAAAGAAGCCATGCTTGTGGAGTGCTTATATACCCAATGTAAATGTTTAATGATGTACCGGTTTGCCTTGTAAATTCTGTTCAGGTGTACTTTGTTAGTAATTAGTATGTGTGCAATGTGTATTAGTTGTGTGAATTTGCGCATGCTCATATTGAGTTAGTATTTGTGGAATGTGTAGAATGCGATGATGTCATAGTGATCGTTTTCCATAACATTGTCCAAAAGTATTATGTGTAAATGTAAATGTTGATGGTGTCGTATTTGTGAAGTGTTGTAAATGTTTGTTTGTACTAATATTCCGTAATGTTGAATGCAAGTGTTTTGTTTGTGTATGAGTGTGTATTTTTTTTTTCGTGTTGTTTTGTTCCGTGTTGTAGAATCGTAAGGTATATCTGTATTCCTCGTTTATTGTAAAAAAAAATTCCCGCTTGTGAATGTGTAATTCATCTGTGCTATGTTGCGTGATTGTTGTTAGTACATTAGTACATTTGCTGTGTGTTTTTGTTGTGCATTATGTGGTATACATAATATGATAGAGCAGAGTCCATGAGCTAGTGATGTATGGGATATACAATCCTAACAAAATGCCTAACAAAATGCCTATAAATACACCCCTCACCACACCCACAATTCAGTTTTACCAACTTTGCCTCCTATGGAGGTGGTGAAGTTAGTTTGTGCTAAGATTTCTACGTTGATATGTGCTTCTCAGCATTGTTGAAGCCTGATTCCTCTCAGAGTACAGCAAATGTCAGAGGGACGTGAAGGGAGTATCACTTATGAATACGATAATTTCACTAACGGGGGTCTATTTCATAGGTTCTCTGTTATCGGTCGTAGAGATTCATCTCCTACCTCCCTTTTCAGATCGACGATATACTCTCAATTTACCATTACCTCTACTGATAACTGTTTCAGTACTGGTTTGGCTATCTGCTATATGTGGATGGGTGTCTTTTGGTAAGTATGTTTTTTATTACTTAAGACACCTCAGCTATGGTTTGGCACTTTATGCATTTATATAAAGTTCAAAATATAGGTATTGTACTTATATTTGCCATGAGTCAGGTTCATGTATTTCCTTCTGCAGACTGTCAGTTTCATATTTGGGGAATATAAACATTTTTAGGAGAAATTTATTTCTTACCTGGGGGTTTAGTCTTTTTTTCAATTGACTACTTCTTGCAAATTGCGGGTGGTATTAAGCCTGCGGGTGCATCAAATGCTAAACTTTATTGCGTCATTCTTGGTGCGAAAATATTTTTGGCGCGAAAAAATACGTCTATGATGCAATTTCGTCATTTCCGGCGTCATACTTGACGCCGAGACCTTTCATACGGTTGCGTCATTAGTGACGCAAGTGTATCATTCCGGTTATTTTTGGCGCCATTAGAGTTTAAGTTACGTTGTGCGTCATACTTGGCGCCAAACTTTTTCATTATTTCAATACCCCATTGTTGTTTGCCTCTTGCCTTTTTCTCTATCAGAGGGCTATGCTATTTGCATTTTTTCCCATTCCTGAAACTGTCATATAAGGAAATAGATAATGTTGCTTTATATGTTGTTTTTTCTCTTACATTTTGCAAGATGTCTCAATCTGATCCTGCCTCAGAAGTTTCTGCTGGAATATTGCTGCCTGACATCGGTTATACCAAAGCTAAGTGCATTTGTTGTAAAATTGTAGAAATTTTGTCGCCGAATGTCATTTGTAATAGTTGTCATGATAAACTTTTACATGCAGATAGTGTATCCATCAATAATAGTACATTGACAGTTGAAGTTCCTTCAACTTCTAATGTGCATGATATACCTGTAAATTTTAAAGAATTTGTTTCTGATTCTATCCTGAAGGCTTTGTGTGCATTTCCACCTTCTAATAAACGTAATAGGTCTTTTAAAACTTCTCATTTAGTTGATGAAATTTCAAATGACCAACAACATAATAATTTATCCTCTTCTGATGAGGATCTATCTGATACAGAAGATCCTTCCTCAGACATTGACACTGACAAATCTACTTATTTATTTAAAATAGAGTATATGTGTTCTTTATTAAAAGAAGTGTTAAATACTTGAATATTGAGGTAACCAGTCCTCTTGACGTTCAGTCTAATAAACATTTAAATGCTGTTTTTAAACCTCCTGTGGTTTCTCCAGGGGTTTTTCCTATTCCTGAGGCTATTTCTGGTATGATTTATAAGGAATGGAATAAGCCAGGTACTTCTTTTATTCCTTCTTCAAGGTTTAAAAATTGTATCCTTTACCAGCAAAATCTATAGAGTTTTGGGAAAAAATCCCCAAAGTTGATGGGGCTATTTCTACTCTTGCTAAACGTACCACTATTCCTCTGGAAGATAGTACTTCCTTTAAGGATCCTTTAGATAGGAAGCTTGAATCTTATCTAAGGAAGGCCTATTTATATTCAGGTCATCTTCTCAGACCTGCAATTTCTTTGGCTGATGTTGATGCTGCATAAACTTTCTGGTTGGAGAATTTAGCGCAACAGGAATTGGATTCTGACTTGTCTAGCATTATTCGCTTACTGCAATATGCTAATCAATTTATTTGTGATGCCATTTTTGATATTATCAAAATTGATGTTAGATCCATGTCTTTAGCTATATTAGCTAGAAGAGCTTTGTGGCTTAAATCTTGGAATGCTGATATGACATCTAAATCTAGATTACTATCTCTTTCTTTCCAAGATAATAATTTATTTGGTTCTCAGTTGGATTCTATTATTTCAACTGTCACTGGGGGAAAGGGAGTTTTTCTGCCTCAGGATAAAAAACCTAAGGGTAAATCTAAGGCTTCTAAACGTTTTCGGTCTTTTCGTCAGAATAAGGAACAAAAACTCAATCCTCAATCCTCCCCCCAAGGAATCTTCTTCCAATTGGAAGCCTTCCTCAAATTGGAATAAATCCAAGCCATTTAGGAAACCAAAGTCAGCCCCTAAGTCCGCATGAAGGTGCGGCTCTCATTCCAGCTCAGCTGGTAGGGGGCAGATTAAGGTTTTTCAAGTATATTTGGATAATTCTGTCCAAAATCAATGGATTCAGAGCATTGTCTTTCAAGGATATCGAATAGGATTCAGAGTAAGACCTCCTGTGAGAAGATTTTTTCTCTCACGTATCCCAGCAAATCCAGTAAAGGCTCAGGCTTTCCTGAAGTGTGTTTCAGACCTGGAGTCTTCAGGGGTAATCATGCCAGTTCCTATTCATGAACAAGGTTTGGGGTTTTATTCAAATCTATTCATTGTCCCAAAAAAGGAAAATTTATTCAGACCAGTTCTGGATCTGAAAATTTGGAATCGTTATGTAAGAGTACCAACTTTCAAGATGGTGACTATAAGGACTTTTCTGCCTTTTGTTCAGCGAGGACATTATATGTCCACAATAGACTTGCAGGATGCATACCTTCATATTCCGATTCATCCAGAACATTATCAGTTTCTGAGTTTCTCTTTTCTAAACAAGCATTACAAATTTGTTGCTCTTCCATTTGGCCTAGCAACAGCTCCAATAATCTTTTCAAAGGTACTCTCTGTAATCAGAGAACAGGGTATTGTGGTGTTTCCTTATTTGGACGATATCTTGGTATTAGCTCAGTCTTTATGTACTGCAGAATCTCACACAAATCAACTAGTGTCTTTCTTTGGAAACATGGTTGGAGGATCAATTTACCTTTTTAGGCTTCCAGATAGATTCAGTGTCCATGACTCTGTCTTTAAAAGACAAGAGACATTTAAAATTGGTTGCAGCCTTCTGGCGCCTTCAGTCTCAGTCATTCCCTTCAGTGTCTATGTGCATGGAAGTTTTAGGTCTCATGACTGCAGCATCGGACGCAATCCCCTTTGCTCATTTTTACATGAGACCTCTACAGCTTTGTATACTGAACCAATGGTGCAGGGATTATACAAAGATATTACAATTAATATCCTTAAATCCCAATGTACGATACTCTCTGACATGGTGGATAGATCACCATTGTTTAGTTCAAGGGGCTTCTTTTGTTTGGCCAACCTGGACTGTGATCACAACAGATGTGAGTCTTTCAGGTTGGGGAGCTGTTTGGGGATCTCTGACAGCACAAGGGGTTTGGAAATCTCAAGAGGCGAGATTACCAATAAATATTTTAGAACTCCATGCAATTCTCAGAGCTCTTCAGTTTTGGCCTCTGTTAAAGAGAGAACCGTTCATTTGTTTTCAGACACACAATATCACAACAGTGGCATATGTCAATCATAAGGGTGGGACTCACAGTCCCCAAGCTTAGAAAGAGGTATCTCGGATACTTGCTTGGGTGGAATCCAGCTCCTGTCTAATCTCTGCGGTACATATCCCAGGTGTAGACAATTGGGAGGCGGATTATCTCAGCCGCCAGACTTTACATCCAGGGGATTGGTCTCTCCATCCAGATGTATTTTCTCAGATTGTTCAGATGTGGGGTCTTCCAGAGATAGATCTCCTGGCCTCTCATCTAAACAAGAAAATTCCCAGATACCTGTCCAGGTCTAGGGATGTTCAGGTGGAAGCAGTGGATGCGCTGACACTTCCTTGGTGTTATCATCCTGCTTACATTTTCCTGCTTCTAGTTCTCCTTCCAAGAGTGATCTCCAAAATCATCATAGAACAATTATTTGTGTTGCTGGTTGCTCCAGCATGGCCACACAGGTTTTGGTATGTGGATCCGGTTCGGATGTCCAGTTGCCCGCCTTGGCCGCTTCCATTACATCCTGACCTACTATCTCAAGGTCCATTTTTCCATCAGGATCTAAAATCATTAAATTTGAAGGTATGGAAATTGAACGCTTAGTACTAAGTCATAGAGGTTTCTCTGACTCAGTGATTAATACTATGTTACAAGCTCGTAAATCTGTCTCTAGAAAGATTTATTATAGAGTTTGGAAGACTTACATTTCATGGTGTTCTCATAAATTCTCCTGGCATTCTTTTAGAATTCCTAGAATTTTACAGTTTCTTCAGGATGGTTTGGATAGGGGTTTGTCTGCAAGTTCCTTGAGAGGACAAATTTCTTCTCTTTCTGTTTTATTTTCAAAAATAGATTGCTATACTTCCTGATATACACTGCTTTGTACAGGCTTTAGTTCGTATTAAGCCTGTCATTAAATAAATTTGTCCTCCTTTGAGTCTTAATTTGGTTCTGGAGGCTTTACAGGCTCCTGCATTTGAACCTATGCATTTTTTGGACATTAAACTAGTTTCTTGGAAAGTGTTGTTCCTTTTGGCCATCTCTTCTGCTAGAAGAGTTTCTGAGCTATCTGCTCTTTCTTGTCAGTCTCCTTTTCTGATTTGTCATCAGGATAAGGCAGTTTTGCGGACTTCTTTTCAATTTTTATCTAAGGTTGTGAATTCTAACAACATTAATAGAGAAATTGTTGTCCCTTCTTTATGTCCTAATCCTATGAATTCTTTGGAAAGATCCTTAGATTCTTTGGATGTGGTAAGATCTTTGAAATATTATGTGGAAGCTACTAAAGATTTCAGGAATACTTCCAGTCTATTTGTTTTATTTTCTGGTCCTAGGAAAGGTCAGAAGGCTTCTGCTATTTCCTTGGCTTCTTGGTTGAAACTTTTGATTCATCAAGCTTATTTGGAGTCTGGTCAGGCCCCGCCTCAGAGAATTACAGCTCATTCTACTAGATCAGTCCCCACTTTGTGGGCTTTTAAGAATGTAGCTTCAGTTGATCAGATTTGCAAAGCAGCAACTTGGTCTTCTTTGCATACATTTACTAAATTATACCGTTTTGATTAATTTGCTTCTTTGGAAGCAGTTTTTGGTAGAAAAGTTCTTCAGGCAGCTGTTTCAGTTTGATTCTTCTGCTTTTGATTTAAGTTTTTTTCTTTCAATTATGAAAATAAAATTATTTTTTTGGGTTGTGGATTAATTTTTTCAGCGTAAAATGGCTGTTTTTATTTTATTCCCTCCCTCTCTAGTGACTCTTGAGTGGAGATCCACATCTTGGGTATTGCTATCCCATATGTCACTAGCTCATGGACTCTTGCCAATTACATGAAAGAAAACATAATTTATGTAAGAACTTACCTGATAAATTCATTTCTTTCATATTGGCAAGAGTCCATGAGGCCCACCCTTTTTATGGTGGTTATGATTTTTTGTATAAAGTACAATTATTTCCAAATTTCTTTTGTTGATGCTTTCTACTCCTTTCTTTATCACCCCACTGCTTGGCTATTCGTTAAACTGAATTGTGGGTGTGGTGAGGGGTGTATTTATAGGCATTTTGAGGTTTGGAAAACTTTGCCCCTCCTGGTAGAATTGTATATCCCATACGTCACTAGCTCATGGACTCTTGCCAATATGAAAGAAATGAATTTATCAGGTAAGTTCTTACATAAATTATGTTATTTTTCGCAAGATCGAGTGTTAGGTGAAAAATGCGTGCTTTTCTGATTTCTCATTGATCTCTATGGGAGACTGTTTAACGCGGGCGTGATAACACGTATAAAATAAACGCGGTATTCGTGTTACCGCAACGCGTTAGGAGGTTGTTTTGAGACTCGTAATACATACGTTTAAAAAGCGCGCATAGGTAATAAAAGACGCATAGCTAATGCAACCCCTTCTAACGCAAAACTCGTAATCTAGGCGAATGTGTTCACGCCCGAAGAGTTAATTAAGATTTAGCACAACACAGAACTAAATTCAAGTCAATAGATAATAAAAGTCATGTGATCAGGGGGCTGTCAGAAGATGCTTAGATACAAGGTAATCACAGAGGTAAAAAATATATTAATATAACTAATGGTTATCCAAAACTGGGGAATGGGTAATAAAGGGATTATCTATGTTTTGAAAAAAATACAATTTCTATTCTAGACTGTCCCTTTAATGCCCCTTTAAGGATTTTTTAAACTTTAGTTTTAATCCCTTAACGACCAACAACGTACAGGGTACGTCCTATAAAAAACGGTTGTTAACGACCAAGGACGTACCCTGTACATCGTTAGTGTTTTCAAGCGGTGGAAGCAATCCTGATCATTTCCAGCAGCTTTCATGTTATTGCAGTGATGCCTCGATATTGAGGCATCCTGCACAGGGGGCGGGCGCGAGCATCGGGGCGGGTGGGATCACTACACTATGGCACAATTTCATTTTGCGTAGGATAGGGTGGGAGAGAGGAGGAAGGATTTTTATCTAAGGGATCTGGGAGGGGTTGGGGTTGGTTATTAAGGGGGGCAGCTACACTACAGAAAACTATTTACAAATTACAAAAAAAAAACCATATTTTATGGCAAACTGGGTACTGGCAGACAGCTACCAGTACCAAAGATGGTGCACAATAAGGTAGAGGGGGAGGGTTAGAGAGAATCCTACAGAGCAGAATATGTTTTAAAAAAAAAAAAAAAAAAAAAAAATTAAAAAAATACCTTTTTATTTTAGTACTGGCAGACTTTATGCCAGTACCTAAGATGGCAGGAACAATTGTGGGTGGGGGAGGAAAGAGAGCTGTTTGGGAGGGATCAGGGGGAGGGATGTGTCAGGTGGAAGGCTGATCTCTACACTAAAGCTAAAATTAATCCTACAAGCTCCCTACAAGCTACCTAATTAACCCCTTCACTGCTGGGCATAATTCAAGTGTGGTGCACATTGGCATTTAGCTGCCTTCTGTTTGTAAATAGTTTCAGTGAGAAACCTAAAGTTTGTGAAAAAGTTTGTGAAAAATGAACGATTTTTTTTATTTGATCGCATTTGGCGGTGAAATGGGTGCATGAAATATACCTAAATGGGCCTAGATCAATACTTTGGGTTGTCGTCTAAAAAAATATATATACATGTCAAAGGGATATTCAGGGATTCCTGACAGATATCAGTGTTCCAATGTAACTATCGCTAATTTAAAAAAAAAAAGTGGTTTGGAAATAGTGCTCCTTGTTTTTATTGCCCTATAACTTGCAAAAAAAGCAAAGAACATGTAAACATTGGGTATTTCTAAACTCAGGACAAAATTTAGAAACTATTTAGTATGGGTGTTTTTTGGTGGTTGTAGATGTGTAACAGATTTTGGGGGTCAAAGTTAGAAAAAGTGTGTTTTTTTCAATGTTTTCATCATATTTTATAAAAAAAATTCTAGTAAATTATAAGATATGATGATAATAATGGTATCTTTAGAAAGTCCATTTAATGGCAAGAATACGGTATATAATATGTGTGGGTACAGTAAATGAGTAAGAGGAAAATTACAGCTAAACACAAACACTGCAGAAATGTAAAAATAGCCTTGGTCCCAAATGGTCAGGAAATGGTCCTTAAGGGGTTAAACATACTTGTTAATGTTTGGTAATAATTAATTTTTTTATTAACATATAGTGTATATAATCATACAATGTAATGTGTGAAAAATATATTATTTTTCTTATAGTTTTAATTGTTTACGTTTAAGTAGAGTTTGATTTTATATAATATTTTAATGCATTTTTAAATTCAATTGACAATTCTTACTGATTAAAATGATTGGAATTGATAAAAATAATAAACTTATTGAAAATGTAAACTCTTTATGGTGGGCTACATAGTTACACACATGGGGCGCGATCAGATATACGGCGTAGTTTGCGGCGCAAGAGAGGGAACCCGCGTCGCCCACAGTTTCAGCTCGCATCTTGAGCTATCCAATATACGGCGCCGTCAGATGCTAACGTGCCGTAAGTCGGATGAACCAACGATGTCCAGAAATCTGCGCAAGTACAAATTTCTGGCGTCGCCAATGACTTACGCCACGTTAGAAACTGCCGGCGCCTACAAAACCTGACTAAAGTATGAAATCACCCGCACTGTCTAACACGCCTCCCTAGCATAGCCCGACATGTCTAACACGCCTCCCTAACATAGCCCGACACGTCTAACCCTCTATCCGCTATCCCCCCTCACTATCCTAACAATAAAATATGTATTAACCCCTAAACCGCCGCTCCCGGAACCCGCCACCAGCTATATTAAATCTATAACCCCATAAAGTGAGCCTCTACCCCGCCGCCATCTATTTTAAAATTATTAACCCCTACTTTAATCCCCCTACCCCACCGCCATCTATATTAAATTATTTAACCCCTAAAATACTAAACTATCCCTACCACTAAACCTGAAAAGGGCTTTTTGCGTGGCATTGCCCCAAAGTAACAGCTCTTTTGCCAGCCCTTAAAAGGGCTTTTTGCGGGGCATACCCCAAAGAATTCAGCTCTTTTACCAGCCCTTAAAAGGGCTTTTGGCAGGGCTTTGTCACAAAGTAAACTGCTCTTTTGCCTACAATCTACATCCCCCTACACCGCGGCCACCTATAATAAATGTATTAACCCCTAATCTAATCCCCCTACACCGCCGCCAGCTATATTAACTATATTAACCCTAATTATAGTTAATATAGTTAATATAGTTATTATATTATATATATTAACTATATTAACCCTAATTATATTAGGGTTAATATAGTTAATATCGTTATTATATTATATATATATTAAGTATAATAACCCTATCTAACTCTAACATCCCTAACTAAACTCTTATTAAGATAAATCTAATATTAATTTTATTAATTAAAATATTCCTATTTAAATCTAAATACTTACCTATAAAATAAACCCTAAGATAGCTACAATATAATTAATAATTACATTGTAGCTATGTTAGGGTTTATATTTATTTTACAGGTAAATTGTTAATTATTTTAACTAGGTATAATAGCTATTAAATAGTTATTAACTATTTAATAGCTACCTAGTTAAAATAATTACCCAATTACCTGTAAAATAAATCCTAACCTAAGTTACAAATACAACTACACTATCAATAAATTAAATAAACTACAAATATCTATCTAAAATTACAATTAAATAAACTAAACTAAATTACAAAAAACCCCACTAAATTACAAAAAATAAAAAAAGATTACAAGGATTTTAAGCTAATTACACCTATTCTAAGCCCCCTAATAAAATAATAAAGCCCCCCAAAATAAAAAATTTCCCCTACCCTATTCTAAATTAAAAAAAAGTTCAAAGCTCTTTTACCTTACCATGCCCCAAAGAAAACTGCTCTTTTGCCTGAAAAAAAAACACAATACCACCCCCCAACATTACAACCCACCACCCACATACCCCTAATCTAACCCAAACCCCCCTTAAATAAACCTAACATTACCCCCCTGAAGATCTCCCTACCTTATCTTCACCAAGCCGGGCCAAACTCCTCATCCGATCCGGGTGATGTCTATCCAAGCGGTAAAGAAGAAGTCTTCATTCCGGCGATGTTTTTATCCAAGCGGCAGCCAATAGAATGCGAGCTCAATCTGATTGGCTGATTGGTTCAGTCAATCGGATTGAACTTGAATCTGATTGGCTGATTCAATCAGCCAATCAGATTTTTCTACCTTAATTCCGATTGGCTGATAGAATCCTATCAGCCAATCAGAATTCGATGGACGCCATCTTGGATGACGTCATTTAAAGGTACCTCATTCGTCGTTCAGTCGTCGGCCGGGATGGATGTTCCGCGTCGGTGGAGAGAAGATTGAAGATGCCGCTTGATGGAAGATGCTGCCGGATGGAAGAAGACTTTGCTGCCGCTTGGATAAAAACATCGCCGGAATGAAGACTTCTTCTTTAACGCTTGGATAGACAGAGTTCAGCCCGGCGTGGTGAAGATAAGGTAGGGAGATCTTCAGGGGGTAGTGTTAGGTTTATTTAAGGGGGGGTTGGGTTAGATTAGGGGTATGTGGGTGGTGGGTTGTAATGTTGGGGGGTGGTATTGTGGGTTTTTTTTCAGGCAAAAGAGCAGTTTTCTTTAGGGCATGCCCCGCAAAAAGCCCTTTTAAGGGCTGGTAAGGTAAAAGAGCTTTGAACTTTTTTTAATTTAGAATAGGGTAGGGACATTTTTTTTATTTTGGGGGGCTTTATTATTTTATTAGGGGGCTTAGAATAGGTGTAATTAGCTTAAAAATCTTGTAATCTTTTTTTTATTTTTTGTAATTTAGTGTTTGTTTGTTTTTGTAATTTAGTTTAGTTTATTTAATTGTATTTTTAGATAGACATTTGTAGTTTATTTAATTTATTGATAGTGTAGGTGTATTTGTAACTTAGGTTAGGATTTATTTTACAGGTAATTGGGTAATTATTTTAACTAGGTAGCTATTAAATAGTTAATAACTATTTAATAGCTATTATACCTAGTTAAAATAATTAACAATTTACCTGTAAAATAAATACAAACCCTAACATAGCTACAATGTAATTATTAATTATATTGTAGCTATCTTAGGGTTTATTTTATAGGTAAGTATTTAGATTTAAATAGGAATATTTTAGTTTATAATATGAATTAGATTTATTTAATAAGAATTTAGTTAGGGGTGTTAGGGTTAGATAGAGTTAATATAGTTAATATAAATACTATAGTAACTATATTAACTATATTAACCCTAATATAATTAGGGTTAATATAGTTAATATATATATAATGTAATAACTATATTAACTATAATATACTTAGGGTTAATATAGATAATATAGCTGGCGGCGGGGTAGGTAGATTAAATTAGGGGTTAATAATTTTAATATTGATGGCGGCGGTGTAAGGGGCTTACATTAGGGGTTAATACTATTAATATAGGTGGCGGCGGTGTAGAGAGGGCAGGTTATAGGGCAAAAGAGCTGTTTACTTTGGGGCAAAGCCCTGCAAAAGGCCCTTTTAAGGGCTGGTAATAGAGATAATCATTTTAGGGTGATTAGATTAGGGGTTAATAATATTAAAATAGCTGGCGGCGGTATAGGGGGATTAGATTATGGGTTTAATAATTTTTATATAGGTGGCGGCGGTGTAAGGGGTTAGATTAGGGGATAGATAAGGTAGATGGCGGCGGTGTAAGGGGTTCACATTAGGGGATAGATCAGTTAGATGGTGGCGGTTTTAGGGGTTCACATTAGGGGATAGATCAGTTAGATGGTGGCGGTTTTAGGGGCTCACAGTAGGGGGTTAGTTTATGTAGATGGCGGCGGTTTAGGGGTTAAATACTTTATTAGGGATTGCGGCGGGGGATCGCGGTTGACAGGGAGATAGACATTGCGCATGCGTTAGGTGTTTAGTTTTTATTTAGCAGATCGCGGTTGACAGGTAGATAGACATTTGCATGCGTTAGGTGTTAGGTTTATTTAGCAGCTAGTTTAGGGAGTTACGGGGCTCCAATAGTCAGCGTAAGGCTTCTTACGGCTGCTTTTTGTGGCGAGGTGAAAATGGAGTAAGATTTCTCCATTTTCGCCACGTAAGTCCTTACGCTGTATATTGGATACCAAACTGCGCTGGTTTGGTATACCTGGCCCAAAAAACTACGGGCGACGGCAGAAATATACGCTCGTAACTTCTAGGTTACACCTTATATGTGATACCAAACCAGTGCAAATATTGGCGTCGCCCACTTTTGCGGGCGACGATTTTTATCGGATCGAGCCCCTGGATTTTAAATGTATTTGTATAATTTATTGTGAGGTTAGGTATCCAAAGCAAAATTGAAGAAAGATGTAATGATTATAATTGTAAGTTGTAAATGAGGGTACTCTCGACCCATATTAGTTTATTATGTAACTGTAAAGGTTAAATCCTGTGTTCTGCACATTGCTACAAAATAGCATGCACCAATGTAGTTACTTTGTTATATTTTTATTTTTTCTTCTATATTAAAACACCTCTCTTTTTTGCTGATTCCTTTTAACACTTCACCAAACTTGTCAGCAGTGTCCTTTATGCTTCTCTTCAAATCTACAAGAGATGCAAAATTAATAGTTATTTTGCACTCTGCCTTGTGCTTTCAATAACATATGACTGAGTATTACAAGTTGCTGGTTAAATTGTTTAACGGAAGCATTTTTAACAGGACTGGCACTTATGTTGTGCTTGTATTTGCAAGTCTTTGGTTTAGTATTGCATTTGCAAGCAATCCAAAATACTGCTTTTGAAAGACAGGTATTATATGTTATTGCTTGCCATTGTGCATTCAAAGACATGAAAAATGTTTAGCAAAGAACATTAAGGGACAGTGCACTCTAAAATAGTGTACCCCTTAATGTGTTTACAATAACTTATTTTACCATCTGCAGAGTTTAAAATGTATGGGGAATTGTTCCTTTGGGTATATTTTTGTATGAGATAGCTGTCTCTATTAATTGAAACCACAAGCCAATTAAGGGGTAGATTACAAGGGGAGTGCTAATAGTTTAGCATGAGCAAACAAAGGGGTTATCGCGATTGCTTGAGCAGGTTTTACGCTCATTTTACAAGTTGAAAGTAAACACAATCTCTTGAGCACAATTGAAGTTAACGCTCGTTGGGGTAGCATGAACTCAGAACTCTGGGCAACTGTTTCACAAAACAGAAATGTCACAAAACACATTAAAAATTTACAAAGTACAGTTACACTCATAAATAACCCAATCTAATAATAATTATTTAAATAAAAGATCAAAAAAATGTTATAAGGGTTCAAAGCTATGAGATCTCAGGTGTTAAAAAAAAAAAAAGACATTGAAAGGGCTTTAACACAGAGATACATACATATACGTGTCTAAATATGTTATGTATGTATACATATATATATATATATATATATATATATATATGTGTGTGTGTGTGTGTGTGCATGTGTATTTAATATATTTGTATGTGTATATATGTGTTTACGGACATATATAAACATATAAATACATATGATGACACATATAGACAAATATATAAGTGCTTTGGAACCCTTTAGAGTCAAGTAGATGAAAATATGCAAAATCATACAAGCGAGCATAAACAGTTTACTTTAAACTTGTAATATGATCACTACCAGACTTGTGCAAAAAAACTTACTTCTAGCGGAGTTATCACTAGAGCAGGAGCATTAAATACTTTTCCACTTGTAGTCTGGCCCTAAATGGACTGAACTTGCAGGGAAAATTAGACTGCATTAGCATATATCTATATAGTTACACAAAACCTACTTATCTTATTTCTCTATACACATTGAGACCACTACTTAAAGACAACAATGGGAAATTAACATTTAGTATATCTTAGCCCACCCCCACTAGAAGTGTGGTCTTTTACGCTTTCTTATTTATAATAGCTTTTCTATAGCCAGTACTTAAGTATTGACATTACATGTGTAGTATATTTGAGGATACAACCGGGAAAATTGCAAATGACAAAATAAAAGTAAATGAACTATTTGTAAACCATTGAATACAATCCAGCAGGTAAAATTAATTACTGGGAACACATTAAATGAGAGAAAAACAGCACAGTACTTACTGTCCCTTTAACCAAAAAATCCACTAGTTGAGCAGAATTTGTGCATTCCATTGGCTTTGAGTTTGAGGATTATCCAACATGAATTTTATTGCAGTCCCTAATAGAAATATCACAGAAATAGAAAGTGTCTCAGGGAAATAATGTTCCTGTGCTTTCCAATATAAATAGTGTAGTGTGCACTATTTTATCATATAAAATTAATATTAGCCATTAATATTAGCCATTGATTTGCAATACCACCTCACATGCATTCTATATGGATTAAGCTCCAGCAATGCTCCAATGCTCCATACCACTATACCTTTCGAGCTTGACTAAGATTTTAAAATAACTAAAGTATAGTCATTAGTAAGACAGACATCCTAACCTTAGAAACAGCAGAATATTAATACTATTCCTCTCACTTCTTTTCTGTTTCTAGGCCAAGGTAGAGTGTCAGGCAGGGACTCAAGCCAGAAAGAGAAGCAACTACAGGGAGCCAAGGACGTGTTAAAAAAATGGTACGGATCACACTGTGTCAACAGCTAATAACAATGAATTGAGCAATTATCAACTCTCTGGTTGGCAATAAAGCTGTATTCCCATCCAGGCTGAAATTTTTTTTAATGTACCCTTTTAAATTAACATAAAGTTTCCTTTAATGATACGATTATAATATTCAACTTACTATATATGGTCAAACCACCAAGGAATTTGAGGTTCTACAATCATTAAAGTCATTATCTCTGCAGGATTTTTTGATAATAGTTTCTCTTAAATCTTGTTCACTACTTGGTTGGTATGCAAAATAAATCATGTAAATTCATTTTCTGAACAGAAAATAATAATACCATAATAATCTAGTAAATAAAAGAAAAGAAGGTAATACAAATGTTGCTAAAAGGTACAATTCAATAAGAATATCTAATGAAGGTATTATGAAATACAAGCAAGCAAAACAGAAAAAAAATTCTAAATATTTACACTCTATCTACCATGGCAGTTGAGTACATCATTGATTAAAGGGATATTTTAGTTAATAATAAATTATTGCAGATTATAAATAAATGGGTCTATGTTTATGACTGTATAAAAATACTTACAAAATATTAAAACTTAAATTAACTTATAGGTTCCTGCCACCTCACAATTAGCATCTATCAACAAATAAGTAATCTACAAGCTGTATTGTGAATGAATATTTTATGATTGGTGGAAGTGTTGTGTCTAATAAGGATCCTCCCGTCTAGCCTTTGATTGGTAAATACTAGGACACACCCTAGTGGATTAATTATACAATGGTGGTCAGCTAGTTACCAACACTAATTATTTCCCTTTTCCAGTTTCCTAGAGGAAAATTATATTGGAGGTAAAGGGCAATATTGAGAACTGAAATGGCGGAGTTTTCTTGGGATAAATTATTTGGGTGCTTATGTTTAGTTAGTGATATTTCACGAATTGGCGTAAAGGAAGCTAGAGTTGCCCTGTTCAATTTCTACTGGATGTTTGTAATTTCTGGTGCTTTGGAGCCTATTGGAGGCTTGTTTAATACTTTTTGGAGCTTGTAGGCAATGTCATTTGTTGATTTCATGCCTTTATTGTATGTCTTCCAATAAAATTATTTAAAAAGGTGGAGAAATCTTTTAATATTTTGGAAAAAAATTACCACTTCAAAGTCAATATGAGATTAAATCATGGAAGCATATTTGTGGATGGCAAGGGAAAGTATCCAAGGCTCAGAGGCATTTGAAAAAGTACCATGGAGTTTTAGTAAAGACTTTCATTCTAAAAAAAATATATATTTCATGCCCTCTCAAGCAAACATTGTCAACACTATCTTGCACTTGATGATGTCACAGAATGGCTTCCTTGAATCAGAACAAGTTGCACTTCTAGGGATCATCAGCTCATGCCCTTGATCTGTATGAAGTCCTTAATCATGGGCCTTTAACGCTCAGTGCTGTATGTTACTGTTAGAAATAAAGATGCAAACTTCATTCAAAGCAGGTCTTATGTTTAGCCTTATTTGCATTTTATTCTCCCCTAAGCTACAAATAGTGTAAAAATGTTTGCCAACTTCTTTGAAAATAGTTCCTAAGCAGCATGTCTCCTGTCTCATCTTATCTCCTTTGCCAGATTGCTTAGCTATTTTGTAATTAATAAGATTTTGATACCTGATGGATATTAATAAGTACACAAGAGACATAGTTAAGCAAATTCTAGTTTTAAAGAAGAGTACATGAATCTTAAGGGATATAAAAGTCACAACATGTAATCTTCTGTCTATTCCATTTCAGCAATTAAATCTTTTTATTCAAATATAAAATAGAGGTTTGTGTCTAAGTGTGATATGGAGCAATCTTAAAGGTTTAGAGATAACCTGTATTGTGAGGTAAACTGTACAATGGACTAATATATCACATTAATTATAGACAAATATTAAATATTTGTGTATAATCCAATCAAACTATGAAATGTAATCTACAGAGAAAGGCTGTGTTATTCTATACACTGATTTTTCAAAGCAACTTCAAATAACTAATGCTGATGGGGTCGGAAGATAGAATACTGTTCAACAAATAAGTCTAAACTAGTAATATTGTTATAGGTTAGTAGCTAGCAAGACATATTTATATATACAGTATATATATATATATATATATATATATATATATATATATATACAGTGTGTATATATATATATATATATATATATATATATATATTTATAAAGTCATGTTGATTGGAGGGCACTCACAGGAGACTTAACCAAATGATTTATTATTAAAAAATCCATCTTATACCGTGTCAACGTTCTGGCTCCTAAATAAGCCTTCGTAAAGACTTTCAAAGATCAAATAAAATTCTATAGCACATTATTCATGTTTTTGGAGAAGCAGGTGGGCAACTAAGCAGTGAAGATGGAAGTAAGTGAATGGCAATCAAAAAATATCTATCTAATATATATATACACACTAATTGCTGACAGCATGAGTAATGTGCATATCGATACAGGAAATGAAACATGCAAAATGCTAGCAGCGTATCAAGTATTAAGCATTAAGACAGTGCTAAAAGAAGAATGCACTAGTTACCAGCAGCATAAGTTATATACATACTGATGCACTTTACTTATGCTGTCAGTAATTAGTGTGTTTCCCTAGCAATTTTTATATATGTCGCCAGCATTTAATGTGTCTTGCATTTGACTTATTGAGGCCGAATTATCAAGCTGTCAACTCTGCTGCATTCGCCGGCACCAATACACTCGCCTAACATTGCCTAAGATTGTGGCCACGGACCTGAATACGCTCTCCATATTTATAAAAAAAGCTGTCAAAAATCCACGCACCAAGTACGGGGCGATGAGCAGCGGACTGTTGTTAACTAACAGCCATCGATCTTGCGTCTATTCGGCTTTTTCCCAACTTTATTTATAGCCTGTCACTAAACACTGCCACTATACTAAAGTGTTTAACCCCTATCCCGCCGCTCCCGGACCCTGCCGCAACATTAATAAATGTAATAACCTCTATCCCGCTGCTCCCAGAGCCCACCGCAACTCTAATAAATGTATTAACCCCTATCCTGCTGCTCCTGGAGCCCACTGCAACTCTAATAAAGTTATTAACCCCTATCCCTCCACTCCCAGAGCCCACCCCAACTTTAATAAAGGTATTAACCCCTATCCCGCTGCTTCTGGAGCCCACCGCAACTAAATAAAGTTATTAACCCCTATCCCGCCACTCCCGGAGCCCTCCACAACTAAATAAATGTATTAACCCCTAAACCCCCTGGCCTCCCACATCACTACCACTTACTAAACCTATTAACCTCTAAACCACCAGCCCCCCACATCGGCATAAACTAAATAAGCTATTAACCCCTAAACCTAACAACCCGCTAACTTTACATTAAATATTAAGTCATCTGTATCTTATAATAAATTTAAAATTATCTTTAGAATTAAAATAAACTATATTAAACTATTAATTAACCTACCCTAACTATTATACTAAAAATACATTAAACTATATTAAACTATTCATTAATCTACCCTAACTATTATACTAAAATTACATTAAACTAACAATTAAATTAACTATATTACATATTTAAACACCTAACCCTACTCAAATTATTTAAATCTACTATTAAAAATTACTAAGTTACAAAAAAATAACAACTAAGTTACACAAAATAAAAAACACTAAGTTGCACAAAATAAAAAACACTAAGTTACACAAAATAAAAATCACTAAGTTACACAAAATAAAAAATAAACTATCAAATATTTAAACTTATTACACCTAATCTAAGAGCCCTATCAAAATAAAAAAGCCCACCCAAAATTAAAAAAAAAAAAACGTAGCCTACAATAAACTAAAAATGGCCGATAAAAGGGCAATTTTTTGCGGAGCCTTGCCCTCAAAAAAAAATCAGCTCTTTTACCTTTAAATAAAAATACAAATACCCCCCAACAGTAAAACCCACCACCCACACAACCAACCTCCACAATTAAAAACCTATCTAAAAAAACCTAAGCTCCCCATTGCCCTGAAAAGGGCATTTGTATTGGCATTGCCCTTAAAAGGGCATTTAGCTCTTTTTCAGCCCAAAGTCCCTAACCTAAAATTAAAACCCACCCAATAAACCCTTAAAAAACCTAACACTAACCCCTGAAGATCCACTTACAGTTTTTGAAGACTGGACAGCCATCCCCAATGAAGTGGCAGAAGTCCTCAACGAAGCCAGCAGAAGTCTTCATCCAATCGGGCGGAAGTCTTCATCCAAGCCAGCAGAAGTCTTCATCCAGAAGGCCTCTTCTATCTTCATCCATTGGCTGATTGGAATAGCCAATAGAATGCAAGCTCAATCCTATTGGCTGATTGGATCAGCCAATAGGAAAAAAGCTCAATCCTATTGGCTGATTACAACAGCCAATAGGATTTTTTCCACCTTAATTACTATTGGCTATTAGAATTCTATCAGCCAATCAGAATGTAAGGGACGCCATCTTGGATGACGTCATTTAAAGGGAAACTTCATTCATTCTGTAAGAAGTGGATGCTCTGCGCCGGATGTCTTGAAGATGGAGCTGCTCCACACCGGATGGATGAAGATAGAAGATGGTGTCTGGATGAAGACTTCTGCCGGCTTGGATGAAGACTTTGGCCCACTTGGATGAAGACTTCTGCCGGCTTTGCTGAGGACTTCTGCCACTTCGTTGAGGATGGATGTCCGGTCTTCAAAAACTGTAAATGTATCTTCGGGGGTTAGCGTTAAGGGTGTATTGGGTGGGTTTTATTTTTAGATTAGGGGTTTGGGCTGCAATAGAGCTAAATGCCATTTAAAGGGCAATGCCCATCCAAATGCCCTTTTCAGGGCTATGGGGAGCTTAGGTTTTTTTAGTTAGGGTTTTATTTGGGGGTTGGTTGTGTGGGTTGTGGATTTTACTGTTGGGGGGTTGTTTGTATTTTTTTTTACAGATAAAAGAGCTGATTTATTTGGGGCAATGCCCCGCAAAAGGCCCTTTTAAGGGTTATTGGTAGTTTAGTTTAGGCTAGGTTTTTTTTTATTTTGGGTTGGCTTTTTTTATTTTGATAGGGATATTAGATTAGGTGTAATTAGTTTAAAGATCTTGTAATTTGTTTTTTATTTTGTGTAATTTTGGGTTTGTTTGTTTTTTTTGTAATTTAGCTAATTGTTTTGAATTCAGTTAATTGTATTTCATTTAGGGAATTTATTTAATTGCATGGTTAGGTTAGGTGTTAGTAGTTAGGTAGTTATTAAATAGTTAATAGCTATTTAGTAACTATTCTACCTAGTTAAAATAAATACAAACTTGCGTGTAAAATAAAAATAAACGCTAAGATAGATACAATGTAACTATTATTTAAATTGTAGCTAGCTTAGGGTTTATTTTATAGGTAAGTATTTAGTTTTAAAGAGGAATTATTTAGTTATTAATAGTAGGTTTTATTTAGATTTATTTTAATTATATTTAAGTTAGGGGGTGTTAGGGTTAGGGTTAGACTTAGATTTAGGGGTTAATAAATTTAATATAGTGGTAACGATGTTGGGGGCGGCAGATTAGGGGTTAATAAATGTAGGTAGGTGAGGGCGATGTTAGGGACTGCAGATTAGGGGTTAATAATATTTAACTAACGTTTACGAAGCAGGAGTGTGGCGTTTTAGGGGTTAATATGTTTATTCTAGTGGCGGCGATGTCCGGAGCGGCAGATTAGCAATTAATAATTTCATTTTAGTGTTTGCAATGTGGGAGGGCCTCGGTTTAGGGGTTAATAGGTAGTTTATGGGTGTTAGTGTACTTTTTAGTACTTTAGTTATGAGTTTTATGCTACAGCGTTGTAGTGTAAAAACTACTGACTTTAGAATGCATTACGAATCTTGCGGGATAGGCTGTACTGCTTACTTTTTGGCCTAAAAAAAAAACTTGTGGAAGTTCCATTGAAAATAGACTATAAGCAAATTGCGTAAGTTAATTTGCGGTACGGCCAAAAAAGAGTGCAGTGCCCCTAAAACTGCAAAAGCAGCGTTATGAGGCTTAACGCTGCTTTTTCACTCATAATGCAAGACTCGTAATCTAGCCATTAGTGTTTTTTATTTTGTAACTTAGTTGTTATTTTTTTGTAACTTAGAAATTTTTAATAGTAGATTTAAATAATTTGAGTAGGGTTAGGTGTTTAAATATGTAATATAGTTAATTTAATTGTTAGTTTAATGTAATTTTAGTATAATAGGGTAGGTTAATGAATAGTTTAATATAGTTTAATGTAATTTTAGTATAATAGTTAGGGTAGGTTAATTAGTAGTTTAATATATTTTATTTTAATTCTAAAGGTAAGTTTAAATTTATTATAAGATAGGGATGAGTTAATATTTAATGTAAAGTTAGCGGGTTGTTAGGTTTAGGAGTTAATATATTAATTTAGTTTATGGCGATGTGGGAGGCTGGCGGTTTAGGGGTTAATAGGTTTAGTAAGTGGTACTGATGTGGGAGGCCAGGGGTTTAGGGGTTAATACATTTATTTAGCTGTGGTGGGGTCTGGGAGAGGCGGGATAAGGGTTAATACATTTATTTAGGTTGCAGTGGGGCTCCGGGAGTGGCGGGATAGGGGTTAATACATTTATTTAGTGGCGGCAGGATTGGAGAGTGGCGGGAAAGGGGTCAATAACATTATGTAGGTGGCAGCGATGTTGGGGGTGGCAGATTAGGGGTGTTTAGACTCGGGGCTTATGTTAGGGTGTTAGGTGTAAACAACTTTTATTCTAGCATATAAATCTTTGGGAAATCTGGCAGCAGCGAACATAAGCTTTCACTGCTTTCAGACTCCCATTGAGTCCTATGGCATCCGCGGCCTCCAGGGTGCCGGATGGAAAAACAGGTACACTGGGCCGGAATACTGGCGAGCGTACCTGTTAGAAATTTGATAACTAGCAAAAGTTGTCTGAATGCTGAAGTTGTATTCGGAACATCTGCAATGGCATAAGCATCGATCTGTGTCGGATTGAGACCGGCAGATCGTATGTTATGTCAAAAATTTCAACTTTTGCCGGTCTGTAAGCTTTGATAAATAGGACGAATCAAGCTCGCCACAATTACGCTGCGGAATTCCAGCGTATTTGCGGTTGATGCCTTGATAAATATCCCTCTCTATATCAATATATTTTATATACACCTCTTTCTTTTATCGATACCTTGACATTTTAAATAATTTTTGAATTGTTAAAATTTAGCTCAAACAAAATATCCTGCAATAATAATATATGGTGTCAAGTGATAAGTGAACCCCATATTACAAACTTCCCAAAAAGGGTTACCGCTGAGGGATCTTAGGATGCGCAGAGTCCCACAAAAGGAATCCCATGAGATTCAGGTATGTCCAATATCAGGTTACTCCCAATGGTTGTTCCACTGCTGTGTAGCTGTAATGGCCGCTCTTCTTAAAGTGTCAGTAAACCTTAAAAATAATGTTATATAATTCTACACATAGTGCAGAATTATATAACATTATATTAGCCAAACTTTATAAAACATAATATACCCTTTGAATTTTTTTAAAAAACGGCTGTTTTTACCGTGCCATAACACTAAGTGCAGCTCGCTCCTACTCTGTCTGACAGCAGGAGCGAGCTGCACTGTATATAATGGCGCGGTCGGGCCGGGCTGTGACTATACAGCTGGCCCGATGAGCTGTGTGAAAAAACAGACCCACTGAGAGCACAGAGAGCGGGTCTGTAAAACAGCCATTTTTTAAAAAAAATTCAGAGGGTATATTATGTTTTATAAAGTTTGCGCTAATATAATGTTATATAATTCTGCACTATGTGCAAAATTATATAACATTATTTTTGAGGTTTACTGTCCCTTTAAATGCACACAAACAATGATCTAAGACAATGAAAATCAAAAGAAGGCGCCTCTTGGTGCAATAAAATTTCAAATGTGGAAATCCTCCCTCTATGTGATATACGATATATATTCACAAGTGGAGCATCACCAAGCATGCTAATTGAGGCAGACTGAAATCTCACAGTGTCTCAGCTCAATAAACCCGGGTGTGGAGTCAGCTACGCTCAGCTGGACTTAATCAGCACCACAGGAATGAAGATGAGAAAGCTAAAATGTTTTTATGAATAAAACACCATTTATTAAAACATATTAAAATCTTTAGATCTGATTTGCATGTCAGACTCTTAAAAACAGATACGCTACGCATTTCTCAGCCTTGCTGGCTGTTTCCTCAGGCATAATCTGTTCTCAGTTCACATCTATCTTATAAAGGTTAACATAGCTAATCAGAATTGATCATCTGCACACACCCTTTCTTTTAACCCTTCGTGTATCTCTGATACTTCTTAAAACATATGAACCATGTACATTAATCTTGCAATGCATAAAATTGTCATATCGCTCATATGATATATAAAGAATTAATATAAAACATTTACATAGATGACAAAATTATTGCAAAATTTAGATCCCAAAATACATCTATATAAATCATCTAATATAATCATTAACTAATGTGGATCACACATATCCAAAACAATCGGAACAGAGAGCACATACTGAATACTTTCATTGATACCCGATCCTATATTGAGCCCCACATTGTTTGATCTCACTGACAGATATATTTATATTCCTAGTATCTATTATAGGCTCTTTCCCTGATCTTTCCCTGATAGTAATTTTAATTTGGAAATAAATATTTTGTATATTTAATTTTATAGCACTGTTTTCTTTGTTTTTTTCTATTTATCTAGTCATTTGTTTTATAACGCCTGCTATTATAATAGTTTAATATATTATTAAGACATATTAATGTATGTGTGTTGTGCATGTTTTTTTTTTTATATATATTTTTTTTTTATTGAGGTTTTGTGCAATAAACATTAAACATAAAACATGAAATACTTTTTGATAATATAAAAGAGTATAAATACAATTGTACAACATATTTCAGTATTTATAGTATTCAACTTAGATAGGCAGATAGAACCTTGATTTATAATATAGTAGCATAAGTGACTGACCTATTAAATACTTATTTTTGGGCCAAATGGATATAATAGGGGCTTTAAAGAGTGTTTTAGCAAAGTCAGTGAAGACCATATACCAGTTGCCAACTTGGGAGGTCTAGGGAACTATAATACAGTATGTTAACAGGGGTTGGGTTAGTGACAGATAGGGAAGTATATTAAAGCCTTAAGGGAAGTTCAGATCAGATGGGTTCACTGATCTTAACATTATTGTACCTCAGGGGCTTTTGGAGGTAATCAGTACTCTGTAGCATTGTGCTAAGACCAATGTTTAGACTCAAACATAAACTATAAGCTACCACAGAATACTACTAATATGTAATCGCCCTTATATCTTGCAAACATAAATATTTAAACTAGTTAAGGCTATATAGTCATACCTGAGGTTTATTTACAAGGTAAACTAGGCAGGATATCTAGCTTAAGTTTATAAAGTTAGTGCCTCTATTCAACCTAGAAGTTAGGAAGCACTTAAGGAGATACAAAGGGCTTCAAACTCGCCATTATGTTCTGACTCTATATAGTACACCCCTGGTAGGTCTAATACTGGCTATTGTGGTGAGGAGAAAAATTGCTCATGCATCTAGGATAATGTCAGCGCCTATTCGGGAGTCACACGTGCTTATTATATAAATATAACATTACTATATGTAAACGTTTTAGAACATATAAGGGAGAATAGTACCATCATATCTCGGCATGGCAGTCCAGGGAGCAAGTGAGTAGTAGGTTATGAATTCCTCTTATATTTACAGTTATCACAGTCTACATAATCCTAGAAAAATAAATTATACCATAGCCAGATGTAAACATATTACCCTATAACTCTTTTAGCTCCTATTTGTTAACCAACAGGTAGAACAAGGAAAGTATATGTAGCGTGTGACATGTGGCTTCTAGGAATATAAGGGTGCATAAAAAAAAGTATATGAGTGCTTATCCATAATATTCCCTAACCAAGACCACTAAGAGCAATGTCATGCCAAAACCCTTCATGAAGTATGACATTATAATAAAAAACAGTCAGCTCAAATTTAGCAACATAAGAAAAGTCCCATGAATATTCAAATGGTTTAGCAGTTTAAGATTTTACAAGTGCATATGAGGACAATGAGCTATATATATAAATGAATAAGAGTAGCTCTCAACAGCATTATGCGGAGGGGGGGACATTAGTGTATATGTTGGAATTTTCGCCTAGTAGGACATATTTGTATAAACCCGGCATAAGGTCAAGGCACATAAAAGGCTATTTGAAGTATTTATGATATAAGTAATAATAAGCCCATAGGTAATGCACAATAACCACAGATGTCATGGACCATAGAGATTATGAGGAGTATGTGGGGGTGGAATTATATATCATAAAGCCTAGGTCTGCATTAGCAAAAAAAACACCTTATATAGGAGTAATCCTGTCTAGCTTAGGAACCCCAGTTTGCAGAATACTAGCGATAAGATATTTGGTAACAGCTCTAAAATATAAAAGGTAACCTATGACATCACAGTATTACACAACTTTGCAAGAGAGAGCTGTCATTGAACTAATAAGAAATAGTTAAGATAGAACATAAGCTATTCATTTCCAAAGGATAAACCCTAGTTATGATTTCCTGTATGTCTCACTAGTTCAATAGAAATGAGCCACTATACCTCAGTAAATCTACGAACCCAATACTAGCCAGTGTATATATTCTAACAAAAAGCTATAATTTTAGTATAATAAGTATACATAGGCCTATGCAAAAGTATTATGCACGTATTTCCACAATTATAGGCACATACCTACATATCACATCCATTACCCTGAGACTCAAAATTGTGAATGTATACTTATTACTTGTAGAGTCATCAATGGGTAATTGCTGCTTGCAATATATGCAAGTGTTTTACCAAATAACATCCTATCCTGAAACAAGAACAAGCATTGTGAAGTAATATATAAACTTTTAGGAATACTTATATAGTTGCTGTAGCGCATAGTAAAATATTTTAGCCTCCAAAGGAGTTAAATAGTTAGAATGCTAGATATTATATATTGCGGGGAGTGGACGCCATGGCATTTGCGTAAAAGAAGGCAAAACATCTCAATATGTACAACTAGAGTCTGAGAGTACAGTCTAGTAATGTCAATTGAAAATAAAAAGTAAAAAGTCTCCCATACGTGTTGAACCCAAGTCGCACAAGAGACTACTTAGCTGCGGCAAATCCTAACATAGACCAGCAAGAGTCAGGTACTTGAGGTATGGGGCAGCCATTATAAGTTTACCCCACTCCAGTTTTAAGTCCCACCGGTACAGGGTTCTTCACATTCTGCAAAGTATATGGGTAAGTGATGAAACTCCATGTAGGAACAGCTGCGGCAGGTCCCAACTCTGCGATACAGGGCCCGGTGTCATAGTAGGTGGTGAAGAGAGACCGTCCTCCGTGACTCAGGCCGTTTCCCTGGGGATCCGCTTCGCTGAGCCTCTTCCTCGGGTGTACAGGATTCTCTTTCCACAATGGAGGACCGGCCGCATCGATCCACCACGGTTCTGCACTATGCGTGAGTAAGGAGTTTTGCCTATGTAACCAGCAAGTGTCTGCTCGGCTCTCCGCTACGTTCCCAAAAGAAGGCTGAGGGCTCAGGGTCTTTCCTACGCAGCTGAATTGCTCAGATTGTGCGTTAAGATAGAGCTCCAGCTCCTTGTCGGGCAGGTTGAGTGAGGACGGTTTAGGTTTCCTTTGACCACTGGGCTCAGACAAGACACTCTGTAGGATATTAGAAGGAACCTCTGATTTAAGTCCAGAAGGAAGTTTATCTGAGTTGTCCGGTAGATCACTGCTGGCGCTAAATAGTGAAGGGTAGCCAACGATCTCAAATGTCTCTTACTCTGGTGGTCGTGTAGGTAGCATGGCTGTTAGCTTGTCTCTTAGAACGATTAGGTCATGTTTCAGCTCACTATAATAGCTTTGAAGAGAGTGTGTTGTCTTCATTTCCTAGCGATCTAGAGACTCAATTCTGTTCTAAGATGGCGATTCGCGCCTTAGTAGCTGAGCACTGAGAACCGGCTTTAGAGGCTAATTGTCTGTAAGGTTCACATTCAACACTCTCGTCATGTAAAAGGTAGTACAGGCTCAATGAGAACTTGAAATTATTTCCAAAAAGGATCTCCAAGACATATATAAATTCCCTTAATAAGGCCATCAATGAGGAGCTCCATAAAAGTACGTCTGTTCAGTTTACTTGTTGGCTCCGCCCCCTCTGTTGTGCATGTTTTAAATATATTTTATATTAAAAAACACAGTCCTTAAAGGAACAGTCTAGTCAAAATTAAACTTTCATGATTCAGATAGGGTATGTAATTTTAAACAACTGATTTTTATCATCAAATTTGCTTTGTTCCGTCGGTGGTATTTTTGAAAAGCTAAACCTAGGAAGGCTCAAACTGATTTCTAAACCGTTTAAAACCGCCTCTTAGCTCAGAGCATTATAAAAGTTTTTCACAGTTAGACAGTACTAGTTCATGTGTGTCATATAGATAACATTGTGCTCACTCCTGTGGAGTTAATGTAGGAGTCTGCACTGATTGGCTAAACTGCATGTCTTTCAAAAGCACTGATATAAGGGGGCAGTCTGCAGAGGCTTAGATACAAGGTAATCACAGAGGTAAAACATATTTTAATATTACTGTGTTGGTTATGCAAAACTGGGAAATGGGTAATAAAGGGATTTTTAAACAATAAAATTCTGGTTTAGACTGTCCCTTTAAACCTTAAAAAAAGCTTTGTTTTTTTAGCACTGCACAAAGGAATAGATTTATCAATTTGCAGGCAAACAGGGTTCACATGTTGTAAACCTGTCTGCATTTGTTCTCAAATTGTGGGTCACATTTGTTCTCAATATTTACTATTGTATGAACAATGATCATGCAGTGCTGCCCCACAGCCCTCCCACAATTTGTGTTTGAGAGCAGGGCTTTCAATCATCTTGATCAAATGAAATAGTGAAGGGAGTTTAGGAAGAAGCAGTTTAAACTGATTCTTCATAAATATCAGTTGCATGGAGAAATGAGCTAGCCTGCAACTGATTTTGACTTTTGCATAATGATAAATCGAGCCCATAGTGGGCTAAATTACAAGTGGAGTGCAAAATTATCGCCCACCTGCAAACAGGCAAATTTGCCCGTTTATGGGTGCGTGATAAATAACCAGCTATTACTAGTGGCTGGTTATTGCTACCACAAGCTCACAGTAGTAATTTACACTCAGAAAACTCTGCTCAATTACCAAAAGGTCATGAGTTCAATCACAAAAGTGAATACTGAAAACAGTTTTAAATTTTTTTTTATTTATTTTTTTAAAAATTACTCACTAAGTCATAACTTTTTATTTTAAAAAATTCTTTACTTATAATTTCTATTTGTTTTATATATTTAAAAATTAACATATGCTCAATATTCAAGCAACTATAAGCACATCAAAATCAATACAAATACATACATTATACATTATATAGATATATTTAGAACTCCCACAATTCTAAATAATGTTTATTGCATTCTTACAAGAACCTTTCTAGGATCTATTAATTCTCTTTCATTTTTTTTTTTTTTTTTTTTATTGAGGAAATAAAACAACTTACAAATTTCTAAAAGTAGAGTACAAATTGGTTAGATATCCATTACATCATCATATATAAAAAAACAAATTGTTTAAGTATGACTGCACGGAAGTAAATAAAAGGCATTACATTCATAAAGCGAAATGCAGGCTTAGGGGTACACCACACAGAATACATTGGACTAAACTAAATGTAACTCTGTTAGGCACTCTACAGTAATAAAATCCTCAATTTTGTTTTTTGTATTTGGGAAACAACAGTAATACTGAGATGTGAGGTAACCCCCAAGTATACATATAACAGCTACTAGCTGAGACTATATCCCCATAAAGTAAACACAGGCCTCTCTTGGGCCTTAAACTATGATCCAGGTCTGTAAGGGGGCAAGATAGGGGCACCTCAGTAGGTAGTATGTATAGAGGGTCACTCTTGGACCCCTAGGGAATATATATATATATACAAATATTAAATATGTAAGGTTAGTATCAGTAGCTGAAGGAATATAAGCTACAGAGGCATGGGAAACCCTTCTGAACAGTGGAAGTAGGCAAGAAATATATGTATCAGCCCATGGGACTAAGTGTGCATGATCATAATTAGATATCTCTAGAGCACACTAAATACAGTTATACAAGTACTTTATGAGGATTGTAACCCCTTGAATAAATCAAAAACTATAAAACAGTAACCAGCAATTAACCAAATATCCAGCCAACATGTTTCAATCATAGGTTAAAATATAAAAGATCATAAAATTCCAGTTGAGATGTAAGTGGTCTAATGAGCATTAGTCCATCTAATAGTATATTACCCACATTTCTCACAATTGTTGTGTCAAGAGCCCAGATCCATTGTATCATTCTCAAATTACCCAAGGTACAGTGTCGATCATACTGGCGTACAAATGGGTCTATAGTTTACCCAACAACTCTAAATAATTAAGCATAACAAATATTAAGAACTAAAGGTTAGGGAACTCTCCAAAGCGAGTGCATCCAGCATAATATATAATCAGGGGTACCGTGAAACGTGTTCTCCACAAACTCATAAAATAATTTTTGGGCAAGAAAGCAATCCTAGGAGTTCACTACTCACCCCCAACTACCTACCCTATATACAAACAACAAATAAAGCAGTATAACAGCAGTATAAATATATAATTGGCTAAACAAACTGCGATGCAAGTCAGTGTTGACAGTGTCCGTTATTCACCCATAGAGAGCCTTAGCCTATTCCAGATCGATATAAAGGTGATATTTCAGCCGCCTGCAGACTTCGTATCAACCATCTGGGACCAAGACAATGCAGCCAGCAAGTATAGTCCATGAATGAACTCGAGTGTAAAGTTAGTGCAAGTGACACCTCTGCGATTGTCCATAACAATTGTGCCAACACGGTTACAGGGGGTTTTGATATAGTTCCTGTATCGGTCCCCCTAGCGTCTCCAAAATAGGGCTCCATCAGTGAGGGCAAAGTGACAAATGTTCCTGTATCAGTCCCCCCAGTGTCTCCAGAATAGGGCTCCACCATTGAGGGCAATGTGACAGAACTTATCGCTGCAGCTAAGCGTTCAGAAGTTACGACCGCATCAGCCTCCCAGACAGGTGAGCATTGATCCGTGATCGGGTAGGTAAAGCCCCTCAGACCCAATTCTACTGTATTAGACTGACCTGTTGGAGTATCGTGCAAAACAATAGTAGGAGTTAAATGGTCTGCGATCCAGACTCCAGAAGCGGCCGCATCCCACGAGGTCGGGCCGCCTTCAATCAGCTCTGTACCCCTGATAACTTGACCTGGTTGTTCTGCGTATGTCGGCATACCTAGGATTAACTGCGGACAGTCTAGATGTAATATCCCTGCAGAATTAGTGTTCTTTAATAAGCAATCCAAATCTCGAGTTATTGCCTCTTTAAACTCCATGACAACATTTTGTATCGCAAGGGTGATGTCCTCCATAGTGGCTCACAATGAGAATGATATAAAATAGCCTTAGTTATTAAAGTAGGTAGGAAAAAATGTTCATATGCTTCAATTTGAGCTTGTAACCCAGAAATCTGGGGGGGGAATTATGCGGTAGCCCCAACTCCTCCGTGTCCCGACTGCAGAGTAGGCCTCACTGGTCTTGTCATATAGATCTCTACACGGTTGAAAAGTTTAGTTGAAGAGCATAGGTCAGGTACAAAGTTCAAGAATGCTTTCCTGAATCTCGATCTTGTTATGCTGTATCAGATAGTAATATATCTCTGAAAATAGAATAAGTAGTCAGGAGCTCTTCAAAAACATGTCCTGCAGCAACAACTGTAGGCTCCGCCCCCCTAATTCTCTTTCATTTATTACAACACAAAGAACAAAAACAAATGAAGGACAATAAGCTTCTTGTAGACACACACAACTATATAATTCCACCTTTATATTGAATTTCCATATATCTATACTTTCCACCTTTAATTAAATTACATAGAATAGCTAATCCAAACCAGTTAAGCCCTATATATAGACTCAGGTGACACAGACAAACATGTCTTGATAAAGCCTAAGGGCGAAATGCGTTGACCTTGACAATGTTGTCACTCTGCACTTTATGTTTTTATTTTGATTGCTATTATAATTGCCAAGAAAGGAAAGACAACTACTACAAGACTTCCTTTGCTGATTACCTCCTGCAACATTGCAGCTGGACGTTGCTACAACCTGCATTTGTTTCTAACCAGCTCTACTAAGTTGCACAGAGAGATTGCCAAGTTTTACTTTGATCTCCAACGATACAGATCATTCTGTTAGTCACTACTAGTGACCGCAAAGATTTCCTCTAAGTCACCACTGTTAGTGAACGCAAAGACCACTTTTAAGTCACAATCTGTGACCGCAAAGATATAACCGCAAGTTAATACATGCAAGTCACAATCTGTGACCGCAAAGACCTTGCTGTATAACATCACTGATGTCCGGTAAAGATTCTACTCCTAGTCACCACTTGTGACCGCAAAGACCCCACCACTAGTCACCTCCGTGACCGCAAAGACCTCATCACAGTCACTACAAGTGACTGCCAAGTCCTCACTGCGAGGATTGCATTATAGTCACTGCACGTGACCGCAAAGTTTAACATCCAAGTCACTGAATGTGACCGCAAAGACCACACTAAAAGAGAAATCAGGTGTGCCAAGAGACCAGCGTAAGTTGCAATCTCCCCCAAGACTCCCTAATTACACACGGAATAGGGGAATACACCTTCTGATACACATACAGATTAAAGTTAAAAAAAATTGCAACATAATAAGCGCTTGACAGAATATCAAGGATCACTGGTTACATTACAACTATATTGAAACAGCTACGATCACAAGTATGACGTAGGAAAAGTCACATGACATATTTTTAAATACCAGTCTCTCACTAACGGACCGGTAACACACACCCGCCACAATAGCGGGGAGGTCATCTCATTTGGATCTTTAAGTTTTTTTTAATCCAATTTCTGGACATTATCATTTGTTACACTATATAACAGGTACCTGATTATCAAATAGCGGAAATATATACTACAGTTATTCAATTGTTTTCTCTGATGCAATCTATGTTATAAGGGAGACGTCCCTTTTTATTTTATGTATGCTTTTAACAAGTTATTAAATTTCTGTTTAATTATACAGATGTTTTATTAGTTTTTATATATAGATAAGAAGCTCACATTAGACAATAAGTTTATATATATCAGGTGTATATACCTGTTTATATCTTTTTATTAACTGAATGTTGATAAATACTTAGGATTACCTACAATAAATATATAATAACAACATTGCAGTACATACATTAAAAATTTATCCAATCACAAAATACAATATATTCAAATTATAGAATTTAACTAAATACTCTACCCGTGCTAATCTAGCGCTGGACTATTACATTCACTACACATTGCTACCACAAGCTCACAGTAGTAATTTACACTCAGAAAACTAACCAGTGATTAGATCGCTGGTTCATTTTCTAAACATGCCCCAATGCCCTCAAAATAGAGGGCATTATAGTTTTTTATTTAAAAAAGTAGCATTTTTTAAAAATAAAAACAACTGCCCTAGGTAGTTTTGGGGCTTTAAAGGGACAGTCAAGTCCAATTTTTTTTTTTCATGATTTAAATAAGGCATGCAATTTTAAACAACTTCCCAATTTACTTTTATCACCAATTTTGCTTTGTTCTCTTGGTATTCTTAGTTGAAAACTAAACCTAGGAGGTTCATATGCTAATTTTTTAGACCTTAACCCCTTAACGACTGAGGACGTGCAGGGTACGTCCTCAGAAAAAAGGCAGTTAATGCCTGAGAACGTACCCTGCACGTCCTCAGTGTGGAAAGCAGCTGGAAGCGATCCTGCTCGCTTCCAGCTGCTTTCCGGTTATTGCAGTGATGCCTCGATATGGAGGCATCCTGCAATAACCTTTCACGGCCATCCGATGCAGAGAGAGCCACTCTGTGGCCCTCTCTGCACCGGACATCGATGGCCGGTATCGTTGGTGGGTGGGAGCCGGTATGGGAGGTGGGTGGCGGCCATCGATGGCCCTGGTCATGTGGAGGGGGGCGGGATCGTGGGCGGGGGAGTCCGGGGGCGTGCGCACGTGCACGAGGGGGCGGGGGCGGGCGCGTGCACGGGGAGGGAGCGGGTGGGAACCGCTACACTACGGAAAAAATGTGTCCCCAAAACACAAAGTGGGACAAATAAAAAAGCCCTTGTGTGATTTAGGTGGTGGGGGGGTGGGGGGCGATTGAGCTACACTACAGAAATTAAAAAAAAATAATAATAAACAGTTGATTGTTCAAAATGGGTACTGGCAGACAGCTGCCAGTACCCAAGATGGCCCCCAATAAGGCTGAGAGGGAGGCGTAGAGAGCTGTTTTGGGGGGGATCAGGGAGGTTGGGGGTTAAGGGGGGGATCCTAAACACAGCATATGTAAATATGCTTTTTTTTTTTTTTTCTTTAAAAAAAAAAACTTTTATTTTAGTACTGGCAGACTTTCTGCCAGTACTTAAGATGGCGGGGACAATTGTGGGGTGGGGGAGAGAAGGGAGCTGTTTGGGAGGGATCAGGGGGTGGGATGTGTCAGGTGGGAGGCTGATCTCTACACTAAAGCTAAAATTAACCCTGCAAGCTCCCTACAAACTACCTAATTAACCCCTTCACTGCTAGCCATAATACACGTGTGATGCGCAGCAGCATTTAGCGACTTTCTAATTACCATAAAGCAACGCCAAAGTCATATATGTCTGCTATTTCTGAACAAAGGGCATCCCAGAGAAGCATTTACAACCATTTGTGCCATAATTGCACAAGCTGTTTGTAAATAATTTCAGTGAGAAACCTAAAATTGTGAAAAAATTAACATTTTTTTTTACTTTGATCGCATTTGGCGGTGAAATGGTGGCATGAAATATACCAAAATGGGCCTAGATCAATACTTGGGGTTGTCTACTACACTACACTAAAGCTAAAATTAACCCTAGAAGCTCCCTACATGCTCCCTAATTAACCCCTTCAATGCTGGGCATAATACACGTATTGTGCGCAGTGGCATTTAGCAGCCTTCTAATTACCAAAAAGCAAAGCCAAAGCCATATATGTCTGCTATTTCTGAACAAAGGGGATCCCAGAGAAGCATTTACAACCATTTATGCCATAATTGCACAAGTTGTTTGTAAATAATTTCAGTGAGAAACCTAAAGTTTGTGAAAAAATTTGTGAAAAAGTGAACAATTTTTTTTATTTGATCGCATTTGGCGGTGAAATAGTGGCATGAAATATACCAAAATGGGCCTAGATCAATACTTTGGGATGTCTTCTAAAAAAAAATATATACATGTCAATAGATATTCAGGGATTCCTGAAAGATATTAGTGTCCCAATGTAACTAGCGCTAATTTTGAAAAAAAGTGGTTTGGAAATAGCAAAGTGCTACTTGTATTTATGGCCCTATAACTTGCAAAAAAAGCAAAGAAGATGTAAACATTGGGTATTTCTAAACTCAGGACAAAATTTAGAAACTATTTAGCATGGGTGTTTATTGGTGGTTGTAGATGTGTAACAGATTTTGGGGGTCAAAGTTAGAAAAAGTGTGTTTTTTTCCATTTTTCCTTCATATTTTATAATGTTTTTTATAGTAAATTATAAGATATGATGAAAATAATGGTATCTTTTGAAAGTCCATTTAATGGCGAGAAAAACGGTATATAATATGTGTGGGTACAGTAAATGAGTAAGAGGAAAATTACAGCTAAACACAAACACCGCAAAAATGTAAAAATAGCCTTGGTCCCAAACGGACAGAAAATGGAAAAGTGCTGCGGTCATTAAGGGGTTAAAGACTGCCTCTAATCTGAATACATTTTGACCACTAGAGGGCATTAGTTCACATGTTTCATATAGATGACATTGAGCTCATGCACGTAAAGTGACCTAGGAGTGAGCACTGATTGGCTAAACTGCATGTCTGTCAAAAGAACTGAAATAAGGGGGCAGTCAGCAGAAGCTTATATACAAGATAATTACAGAGGTAAAACGTGTATTATTATAACTGTGTTGGTTATGCAAAACTGGGGAATGGGTAATAAAGGGATTATCTTTCTTTTTAAACAACAACAATTCTGGTGTTGACTGTCCCTTTAAAGTTGGTGGGTGTGTTAGAAAAATAAAAACTAGATATAATATATACAGCAGGCATATTTTGTGAATTTTTGCACATGCTCATTAGGAACTGTATTAAAGAATTTGTGCATAAAATGACTGTGCACATTTTGATAATGGAAGTTAATTTAAACGTTGCTTACAATTGTATGCTCTGAATCATGAAAGTTTAAAGGGACAGTCTACTTCAAAATGTGTATTGTTTAATAAGATAGATAATTCCTTTATTACCCATTCCCCAGTTTAGCACAACCAACATGGTTAAATTAATATACTTTTTACCTCTGTCATTACCTTGCATCTAAGCCTCTTCTGACAGCCGCCTTTTCACTTGGCTATTTATTAATTGTATATTGACTTGCATTTTCGAAAATTAGTGCTATGTCCTGCACAACTCCATGGGAGTGAGCACAATGTTATCTATATGGCACAGATGAATTACCAGTCTCTTGTAAACAAGCATGTGATAAGAAGATGTCTGTAGTGACTTTGAAGCAGGCAGAAATTTAGAGGTTTAAAGGTTATAAAGTATAATATAATAATCCAACAATGTAGGTTGTGCAAAGCTGGGGAATGGGTAGTAAAGGCATTATCTATCTTTTTAAACAATAACAATTTTGGTTCAGACTGTTCCTTTAATTTAGTGGTTGTTTTAAATGTTTCTCATGAAGTTAAAAAAAAGGATAATAGAAACAGGTGAATTAATTGCTGTACAAACTTTTACAAGCATCTGTTATTCCTCATGGTGGTGTCTCAAAAAAATTAAAGTCTTAAATATTTTCTTTATTTGTATACTGATTAAACCTTTAGGCAAATCTAACTTAAGATTGTTGCATAATTTAATGAAATTTGAAGGAACCAATTAAAAGTGACACAACTGACACAATGTCAGCTAACTGATGTGGAACAATTTGCTAGAACTGCATACTTATTATATTATCTATTTATCATTTTATCTTTTGCTCTCTGCATCATGAACTCTACCCCAAACTTATACACAGTGTATTTTAGAACATCCCAGAGGTCTTTCTTATTTTAATTGAATTCCTGGAAGATTCTAAGTGATGCAATCCTACATGAGAGAAACATATTCTTTTTCTTATTAAAAACATTAAATCACCCTTAATCTACCACAAAAGAGTCTTAAGTTTTAATTCTCTGATAAGAAGTATATCTCTGGCTTAGCTTTTCTGTTTAATATGTGTTTGCCGCAGGCATCAGAAAGGGACAAGAGATTTTGCTTTTTAATACTGGGCCGGATCTGGTAGAGATTTACTTTTGATTGCTCTGAATGTTCTTTTTTTGAGGCTTTGACAAAACTTTCACATATGTCCATCAATTAAATGAAGAAATGATTTAGAACTTCCTACTAGACATGTGAATTTGGATAAATGTAAAAAAAACAAACAAAAAAATACAACAAATTTTCCCGCATTCTCTGCATTTGTTTCAAAATGCAAAAATAACAGCATTTTTAACAAATGAAACAAAGGAATGAATGATGGTGCAGTAAAAAATATATACTTTTGTTTATGCAGTTACAACCGCAATTTTAAAAGTGGGAAAATCTTTTCTGCAGGTTCATATTTACATTATTTAGGCAGGAAAGGTTTAAAAAGTCAATATAGCGAAGTTAAGGAGCAGGAGTCTTACGACCGCTGCTTCTTACGTTTCAGACGGACCTGAAACTTCAGGGGTAGAAAGCAGCATCCACTGCTTGTTAAATCTACCCCTATAACTATATCCAATAACAACAAATGTCCTTTTCAGGTGAATAATTCCTGTGTCAGCCGGTAAGTAAGCATTTGTAGTAGTAGCATTAGCTACCTCTTTAGCTTTTTTAAGTTCAAGCTGCTATCTATCTGCTCCTTTGCTGCCCTGGAGGAATTAAGGGGTTAACAGATTTGAGTTAATGAATGAATAATGTTGTAAAATCCACTGAACCAAACTACTCCACAAGCAGATAATAAGTCCTATTTATCATATGTCTTTCGGACCTCATCCGATAGTGTGGATCAGATCCGACAGACATTGCTGAATGTGGAGAGCAATATACTCTCCGTATTCAGCAATGCACCAGCAACTCTTGTGAGCTGCTGGTGCAACGTCGCCCCCTGAAGACTCGCGGCCAAACGGCCACCAGCGTGGGGTGTCAATCAACCTGATCGTACTCGATTGTGTTCAATTCCAGCAATTCCTGTCTGCCTCCTCAGAGCAGGCGGACAGGGTTATGGAGCAGTGGTCTTTAGAGCCTGCAGGCTCGCCAGAAACCTGGGCCCTCAAGCTCCATACGGAGCTTGATAGATAGACCACATTGAATGAATTTTTTTTTTTAATGGACAACTGTTACAACTGGACAGGTTGCGGCCATCTCAGATTATTAAATAGACCAAATCAGTAACCTAAAATCTATAAAAGGGGACTTAGCAGTCAAGCTTGGACTGGCCATCGGGCATACAGGGCAAATGCCTGGTGGTCCGGGCTCTTATGTGGGTCTTGATGCTACATACCACCCTCTCTTAATATGGGTAACAATAGGAAAGCTGTAACAATCTGCCTATTTTGTAAAGCAGAGAGCACAATTTTTGTCTGACTGTTAAGACTTGCTGCAGGACTAGATATCAGGTGTAATATAGCTACCTAGCTGACAAAGGTCTAACTAATGTGGGCTGTTCCGCCTTTAAATGCCCAGGCCTATTTTTGGTCCCAGTCCAGTCCTTTTGGCAGTCTCTTAGAAATTAAAAAGGTCAGTAGCCAGAAGGCAGCAAGACATACTTTAACAACCTTGTAGTCAGTAAAACACCAAGTTTTCATTTAAAACCTTATAGACCAGGTAAGGCATTGCATCATGGGTGTCTTTAATCTGATAATTCTTTCCTAAAAATATGGAGACTCCAACAAAAAAGACTAAGCAGTTAATTAGGAATGTTAAAGCTCATGCAGAAGAGAAGATAGCACAGTCAGTAAAACACGGGGACAAACATTATTTAGATATATCATTGAAAGAAGAAAAAATAAGGTAGGAATAGTAAAATTGAAAACAGTTTATGGTAGAATAACAGAAGGAGATAAGCAAATTGCAGACTGTCTCAATGATTACTTCTGTTCTGTTTTTTCAAATGATTGTGAAGATAGTGGGCTCAATTTATTATAGTGCGAGCGGACATGATACGATGTAGCTTATCGTGTCTGCTGCACATCGATAAATGCCGACAGCATACGCTGTCAGCATTTATCATTGTACAAGCAGTTCTTGTAAACTGGTGCAATACCGCCCCCTGCAGATTGGCGGCCAATTGGCCAATAACAGGGGTTGTCAATCAACCTGATCATATTCATCAAAGGGTTTTAACAGAACTTCGATCAGTGCTAACTGTCCTATTAACTGATCTTTTTTTTTAATAATTTTTTTTTTTATTGAGACAAACTTCATGATAACATAATAATGCCTTTGGGGCGAGAGTACATAGATCAACAATAATCTCATGCATTAAACATGTAAAAAACTTTTTAAGAATGAAAGTTGGTAATAGGCAGAGTGTATAGAGTTAGTAGTCTCTTTTTCATAGGGGGATAAATGGGAGAGGGTGGCAAGTAGCTGTGGCTGCAAGAGATGGTGAGATAATACCTGTATTTCCAAGTTAAGAGAGTAGAGCAATACGGAGACGATGTGGAGTGGGTTCGGGGGGAGAGGGGGGAGGGCAAAGGGGAAAAAGGAAGGGAGGTGAAGAAAAAAAAAAGGAGGGGAAGGAGGGGGGGGGCAGCGCTTCACTGTGGGGATTTGGGGCTTGAATCCCATTTAGGGAATTTCGTAATCCAGGGGGACCATATTGCATGGAATGAGTCCACTTTATCTAGGACCTTATGCGAATACTGTTCCATTTGTCCTACAAAGTGAACCGTGGAGAGCACTTGTGAGAGAGAAGGAGACCTTTCCTCTTTCCAAGCTCTGGCAAGCGCGAGTTTCGTGGCCATGAGGATATAAATTGTAAGGGCTTCCCCCGAGGGGGTAAGGTTAGGCATTGGCATATGAAGGAGAGCTACCTCTGGGGTGTATGGAGGGGTGAGGCCAAGTGATTGGAGGAGTATGTATATTTCCCTCCATAGCAGCTGGATGACTGGGCAGGTCCACCATATGTGTAGTGTTGACCCATTCATTTTGCAGTTTCTCCAGCAACTAGGTAAATGGTGACTGGTAAATCCTATGCAATGTAACAGGGACTAGGTGCCAGCGGACTAGAACTTTGTAATGAAGCTTCCAAAGTGTGGCGCAATGAAGGAGCTTCTTGGTAGTCATGATTCTGACATGCCAGATGTCTAGTGTTACAGTGAACCCAATTTCTCTTTCCCAAGCATGATGTTGTGGTATTTTATGAGGGGATAGGGAGTTAGTGAGGGGATTGTAGTGGAAAGAAAGAGGATGTTTAAGGTTATGGGCCTCCTGCCAAACCCTCTCCCACACTGTCTTAGATCGTAATGATCTTTTCGGGTAGCCCCAGGTATGTAGACATGTGCTCAGTCGATATCCTTCGAAACTAAGTCTAGGGGGGAGGTGGAATTTAATACAAATTGCGGGATGAGAGAGCCAGGAGTCATTTTCGTAAAAGTCTGTCACAAGTAGTGTTCGTAATTGTGGCCAAAAGTCAGAATGAGAGTCTGGTAGACAGAACAGTGCGGCAGAAATTGTGAGTAAAGGGGAAGGGTAAGGGGCGATAGGTGGGTTGTGTTTGATCTAATCCCAGAACTGTAGCGCCTGTTTGAAGATGGGGTGTATGGAGTCGATGTCAGGTCTGTGGTGGAGAGGTATCCAAAGTAGGTCAGAAAGATTTAGTCCGGGGGGAAGCAAGGAGAACTCAAGAGTAAACCAGCTGAGCTGTCTGTCAGGAACATTCCAGAGGAAGACATGTGACAATCTGGCTGCATTATAGTAGGAAATTATATTTGGCAAAGCTAAGCCTCCCTGCGAAATCGGTTTTTCCAAAGTGCATATGGAAGTTCTGGGCCTACGGTCCCCCCACACATATGTAGTGATCAGACTTTGATATCTATTAAGGAGCGCCCTGGGAATATTATATGGGATGGATATGAAGAGGTATGCGATCTTGGGGAGAAAGGACATCTTGATCGCAGCGATGCGTCTGGTCCAAGAAATCTCCCTGAATTCCCAGGACCCAAGGAGCTTTCTGAACTCAGAGAGTCTATCTGAATAGTTTTGAGCTATAACCTCAGAGGGGTCTGGGCCAAGATGAATCCCTAAGATCTTAAGAGAGGGGGTTTTCCATTGGAAGTGGTATGCAGTCTGTAGAGGGGTGAGGACGTCAGGGGAGAAGTTTATGGGCAGGGCCTCAGTTTTGGCAACATTGAGCTTATAAAAGCTCAGGTGACCAAACTGTTTTTGGGTGGTGAGCACTGCGGGGAGGGAATCCTTAGGAGCTGTCAAAAACAGGGTAACGTCATCTGCATAGAGGGAGATTTTATGAGTGTAAGTACCTATGGAGAGACCTCCAACTTTAGGGTTATGCCTGATGGATTGGGCAAGGGGCTCTATGGCCAAAGCGAGCAGAAGGGGGGATAAAGGGCAGCCCTGTCTAGTGCCATTCGAGATCGTGAACTTGGGAGATTGAAACCCAACTCCGCGCACCATGGCCGAGGGCTCGTTGTAAAGGGCTTTAACTGCCGAGATAAAAGTAGAGGGGAATTGGAAGGTTCTCAGGGTTTCCCATAAGTATTCCCACCTGACCCTGTCAAACGCCTTTTCGTCATCAAGTGATAGGGCCAGGAAGGGAGCTGGGCTTCCAGCTGCTGTATACAATACGTCTAGGATTCATCTGGTTGCATCCAAACCCTCTCTATCTGGGATAAATCCCACTTGATCATTGGCTATGAGTGGGGAGATTATTTTCGCAGCTCTAACTGCTAATAGCTTGGCGTAAATTTTGGTGTCAGTGTTTATTAATGAAATGGGACTGTAGCTGCTGCAAAGGTCAGGAGGTTTACCGGGTTTCAAGATTGTGATTATAACCACTTCCAGGAATTCTGCTTTAAAAGAGGAGCCAGAGAATATCTCCTGGAAGAATCTGCAAAGAATAGGGGCTATGAGGGGAAGGAAAGTTTTGTAAAATCTAGCTGAAAAGCCATCAGGGCCCGGGGCCTTACCTAATTTAAAATTTTGAATTATTGTCGTGATTTCCTCGATAGTTATTGGGGCAGTGAGGGAGGGCATGGCCTCTCTAGAGAGTGAGGGGAGAGAGAGAAAGTTAAGGAACATAGAGATGTCCTCCGGAGTGCCAGCTGGGATCTCTAAATTAGATTCTATATTGTATAGGGCTGAATAGTATTGTTTAAATGAGTTTCCAATGTCCACAGGGGCGGTCACATTAACCCCAGAGGGGACTGTATGTACATAATTCTGGCCTGAGCGGTTCGATGTCTGAGTTGGAGGCTAGAAGGGTGGAGGATTATTGCCCTGATGGTAGTAGATTTTTTTTAATTTTTCCGACAGATTATGCGTCTTTTTAAGTTCTAAAGTTTGGATTTTTTTCGAAATCTTGGCTATTTTGTCGTTTATGATAGGGGAATAGGAATGAGAGAGGTCTGCTTTTAGCTTGCGGAGTTGGATTGTCAGTTTAGGTAAAGTGGCATTACATTTTAATCGGGCCTCAGTCTCAATCTGTATAAGGTGTCCTCTTATTACTGCCTTCAAAGTGGCCCAGAGAGTCTGTGAGGTGGTCTGGCTGTCGTCGTTAAGGGCTAAAAAGTCTGTAATGTGGTTCTGAAGGGCTGTCTTAAGGAGAGGGTCTGTAAGAGTCCAGTCTTGAATCGCCATATCTTGGAGGGAGGGCTTGTCAGAGGACCCAGGCATAAGTGTAAAGAATCATGGTCAGACCAAGAAACTGGAGTAATGCATATGGAATAAATATTCTCAATGTAATGTGCAGTAGTAAAAAAGTAGTCGATACATGTGTGTGATTTGTGTGGGGAAGAATAGAACGTGTATTCCCTGTCTTGTGGGTGGAGGGTGCACCATGTGTCATATAAGCCGTGCTGTGCCATTAGAAGTTGAAATGCAGAGGAGAGGGAGTGAGTTGCTCTATCATTGCTGGAGAGTGGGGGTCCCGCTCTATCTAGTTTCACGTCCCAAATTAAGTTACAATCCCCTCCTAGGATAAAATCTCCCTGCCTAATTGCTGCCACTGCTTTGAGAAGTGTTCTAAAAAATTTGATTTGTCTGATGTTTGGGGCATAAACATTGAGGAGGATGACTAAGGGAGAGTTCAATTTACAGATGGCAATGATGAATCCCGCTTGAGGGTCACATTCAATGTAGATCGGGTCATAAATGACATTTTTACCTACGCATATGGCTACACCTCTGATTTAGAAGAGAATGTGGCTTCTAAGAGTATGGGGAACTGCTTGGAAGTACGGATGACCTCCGGTGTGTGAGTCCAGTGATTCTCCTGAATGAAGGCTATGTCTATGTGTTTTTTACGAAGGAAAGTGAAGAGAAGGCTGCAGATTTTAGTCCCTGCACGTTTAGGGTAAGAAAATTGAGTCCCTCCATGATAGTGCAAGAGAGGTGAGAAGGAGGAAGAAGAAAAAAAAAAAAAAAGGGGGGGGGGAAGAGGGTAAATAAGGGAGAGGGAGGAGGGTAAGGTAACCTCTAGATCAAGGTCCGTTATCGATGACTTGGAAATATTGATGTGGAGATTAATGTGTCAGAAATTTAGGCTACTTGCAAGAAATAGTTGATTGTTGTTTCATTGTGGAGAAGGGGGGGAGACAGCGGTCCAGAGCCGCTTCAGTTAAAAACAGATAAGGTAGAGAGGTTAATTTGACAGATGGAATAATGGCTTGTAAGCTAATATAGTAAGCATATATAAGATATGAGGGGAATGGGTGTAAGGCGTGGGGGCGGAGCCAAAGGTGTGCCACCCACGGAGTGGGTGTAGGGGTAGGCTGAGAAGGTAGAGAACAAGTGGGTATGGGTTTCAGGAGGGAGTAAGTGGTGGAAGTAGGCAAGTTAGAGTTAAAGGAATGATGAGATGGAGAGTTTAGAGGTGCAAGGAGGTGACATGCACCGCACCACCCCAGTCATGATTAGTAAGTTAGTTGAATAGGAGCAGAAAGCTATGAAACTGTGTGAGACTACAAGAGATAGTGTTAGAGGGGGAATCTCAGGTTAGATATCTGGGAGAGAGAAAATGATTGGTAATCTGTCATCTTGAGGGAGAGGTATGAAAGAGGGTCTATGGTGAGAGAGGCGATATGGAATAGATCTAAGTGTGAGGCAATGTGACTCATTTCAGCATACCATATACATTTACTTACAGAATAAGAAAACAAAAAAGAAGGAAAAAAGGAAGGGACCTTTCATTTTAGATTAACTGAGTATAAACCTACAAACAAAAACAAATTCTGTGATATTAACAACTGAGAATATGCAACTACCAATAAATGTCTATCCTGATATTCTTCTTCTTTGTCAAATGTAGCAGGCTGCAAATCTTAAATATTATATATAGGTAATGTAGTGTATAAAGAAACATCAATAATATTTAGAACTATACATGAAAACAAAACAAAATGAACAAATCTGGGACCAGAGAACCATGGTGCCGAGAGCTAGGAATGGAGTAAGACAAGTACCCGTATGTGAGCTCCCGGCTTACCTGATTGAGGATCGTCTGGTGAAGGAGTCCTGTTAGATGAGAGGGAGGATTGAGGAGTAAAAAGAGAGTAAGATATGTACCCGTTAGTACACTCCGATCCTCCCTATGTCTCCAGAGAGTTGTCCCGGCAAACTGCAAGAAAAAAGGATGTTCAAAGGGCAGGATCTAACAGGCTGTGATGTGGGAAGGAAGTATCCAGTATCCTGTTAGGGCCGTTCTATTTCCTTATGTAGAGAGGTTGAGTTCTGTGGGAGCCATGCTGGGACTGAGGCATCAAGGCCGCTGGAATTTTCTTGGTTCTTGTAGGGGGTTCTGGGTCTCTCGAGAGTTCAAGGGTATTTAGTAGCCTCATGCCCTGATCTACAGATGTAATCGTGTATGAGCGGTCTTGGTGTTGGACGAAAAGCTTAACAGGGAACCCCCATCTGTACTTAATTTTATTTTTTCTCAGTGCTAAAGTAAATTGGTGAAAAGTTCTCCTTTTGGCAAGTGTGTGAACATATAGGTCCGGAAAGATTTGCAGTTTTTAGTAAGGCTCCTTGAGAGGCTTGTTGGAAAAGGAGGCTCGCATAACTCTCTCTTTGGTTGTATAATAATGCAGGCGCTGGATGACATCTCTAGAGGTGTCTGCAGTAGAGTTGCAAGGGCTAGTGGCCCAATGTGCTCTATCAATTAAAAGGTCTTGGTCATCTGATGTGTTTAAAAGAACTTTGAAGAATTGGTCAGGTAGTTCTGGAGTTCAGAGGAGGGGATGTCTTCAGAGATGCCTCTAATCCTAAAATTATTTCGGTGAGACCTGTCTTCTATGTCTGCCAACACACCAAAAAAATAAATAACAATGGCGCTAACCCCCTCTTGAAATATAATAAAAACACTAATGTCAATCCTATTTGCCAATTCTTACATCAAACCATGTGTAATATCTAAATAAATCAAATCCCTGTATGCAATTAAAGGGTATTCAATAAAGTACAAACAGATTAAAAATAAAAGTAAAACCAATGGAATAAAAAACGTTTTACCACTTTCCAACAAATGTCAGTCCATAAGTCACTAGAGTCCTCTGCTGATTGTTTACCAAATGGATCCTTCACACCAAATGAAGTAGGGCAAGAACTTTCACTCTGAAAAAGAAAAAAGCGCAAAGAGAGACTCAAGTGCAATAAATAACATAGACACTGCTGCTCTTAAAGATATGCACTTACAATGTTTTATTAATAATACAGCAGTTTAAAAACACAACTTTCTCCTTTGGGGTAAAATATCCAAATACTCAGCTGCTCCGGTCTGCTTTCACAGCCTAGTTGTCTTTTTTCAATGTCCGCTCCCTTCAGCTGTTCACCGGAACTTTCAGTGTATGGGAAATCCTTGTTCCTGGGGCTATGGTAGCCCTAAGTGTCCAAATAGCAAAGCGTTCTATTCCTAGAACTATGGCTCCTCTGAAGAACCAAAGTACAATCCTGTGATACCTCTACGCGTTTCTTCTGCTATCGTGCAGACTTTCTCAAGAGGATGAAGAGTCAAATGCATTTGTATTATTAATAAAACATTGTAAGTGCATATCTTTAAGAGCAGCAGTGTCTATGTTATTTATTGCACTTGAGTCTCTCTTTGCGCTTTTTTCTTTTTCAGAGTGAAAGTTCTATGTCTGCCAATTTGGTCTCCAGATCAGAAATTTGCTCTGCAAGACTTTGTGAATAAGCAAGGAGGTTAGAATGGTCCGATGCTAAGTCCTCATGTTTTCTCTCAAGAATCTCTGTCCTCTCCCCTAATGAGGAGATGTCTCACTTCAATTCACTCACCGATTGGCGCAGCTCTTGTCTGAGAGATGAGTAATGAGTGTCCATTTTGTCAGTTAGGATTTTGATGGTTTCAAGAAATGTAGATTGTGAGAGAGCAGTTTTATCTTTGTGAGAGGCATCTAATTTGGTGTGTTCAGAGATCAGGGCAGTTGAGTCTCTAGAATCTTCCTCAGAGAGGTCTGGGTCTGACATATGTTTGCTATGAAAGTGGTCAGTAAGAGTCCTCTTGGGATTGTAAGAGAGATCCACCACATGAACGCAATATGGATGCGTATCTGCTATATATGATTGCTGGGGGGGTGACAGGCTATCACCTCTAGAGCATAAAGCCTTAGCCTTCCATTATATCTCTAATCCCTTTAGGAGAAAAGAGTACCGGTGTCTGGTTTCAGCAGGGAGGGCTAGTGTCTGCTAGAGAAATCGGTACAATATTAAAAGGAGACCCCTCTCTCCAGGGAAAGTACCACCTCTGGGTGCGATCGGTAAAGGGGAGGTGGGTATGACCCGCAGGGCAAGTTGCCTGCGGGAAAGGGAGGAGAGGGGGTATCTTTTGCCAAAGAAAGGAAGAAAAATGGCCTTGTCACCAGGCCAACATGCAGCAGCTGTCTCTTAAGCCAAATGTAGCGTAAGGTTGCAGATAGAAGGCCTCTATGGAGCTTATGAGAGGTGATTTTAAAGGTCCTCAGTAAAAGTTCTGTAGAGTAAGTATGTCCCCAGAGCAGTGCCTGTAGTAATAAGTTATAATGATTATCTGCCTAGTGAGAGCACAGTTAATATGGAGATTACAATGTAGCAGGTAGAGTGCCTGGATTAGTGCTGGAGTGTTTGAGTGACCCAGTGAGCTGGGGCTGCTGCACTGTGTCCTGTATAAAATGTATGCTGACAAAAAGAGTTCTTGTCTCCAGTGTATAATTTGACCTTATGTATTCTGAGGTAGGGAGCTGAAGGATAGCGTTACAGGTGGGTAAGGGTACAGGCCTGTGCAGGCTTTTCTTTCAACATTCCCCTTCTTTCTCTTGTTTCCTCTCCCTTCTCTCCTCTCCCCTCCTCTCTCTCCTTCTTTCCTCTCCCCCTCTCGTCTACCTCTCCTTTTTTTTATTTCTTTGGGAGACCCACTTGTGTCTAATATAGACCCCAATAGAGGCCGTGTGACAGGGCCGGAGGCAGCTGTGGGGGTTTGCAGAGGGCCCCGGTGCGAGATTACCTGAGAAGAAGTGGACTTGAGTCGCACTCGCTGTACCCAGGACTCCTCTCTACTAGTCGGGTATCAGCAGGGGGTGTTCCGTGTGACTAGGCACTTCCACGGATCATCGCGGGTGAGAAGTGAGTTGCAGCTGCTGAATTAAAGATGGCCGCCATTCACTTTTTTTTTTTCGTGGATCCCTGCGAGCCACTGAAGTTCCAGGAGATGGTGTGTAGGGGCCTCCCCGGTCTCCAACCCGTCACCGGAGCTACCGGAGAGGCAGAGAAAGCCAGAAGAAAGCCGGTAGGAGATTAGTGTAGCGCTCCAAAGCGAGAGATCGCCAATCCAGCAGTGTGGAGCAGGGCTGGGTGTTAGAGGTGTAATCAGCCCCCAGGGGTGTAGAAGGTGAAATATAAAGAGAAAGGGTAGGAAAACAACAAAAAATGTACCGGGCTAAAGTAATATTATGTCTAAGGGTGTATTTATAGTAAATTTGGGGAAGCTTGTCGAATTAAAGGGAAGTTGTTACAGGTAAAAAGCTGGTTTGTAGAGGAGCTCTGTAGTTTGCTCCGCCCCTTAACTGATCTTTTTAATCAGTCACTATTAAAAGGAGCTGTCCCAGATGATAGGAGAATAGCAAATCTAATACCTCTTCATAAAAAGGGCAGTAGGGAAGAATCTTGCAACTACAGGCAAGTTAGTTTAACTTCAGTAGTAGGGAAATTGATGGAAAGCCTTTTAAAAGAAAGCATTATGACTAACATAAAGACAAACAATTTAGAAGACCAAAATTAGCATGGTTTTACTTCAGCAAAATCATGTCAGACTAATCTAATTGACTTATTTGATTATGTAACAAAAGTATTATACAAGGGTGGAGCAGTTGATGTAGCATATCTAGATTTCAGCAAAGCATTTGACACCATCCCACACAACAAACTAATTCACAAACTGTATCTCCTTGGTCTCGCCTGAAAATTTGTGAACTGGGTGGAACGCTGGCTTAAGGACAGAAAAACAAAGTGTCTTAGTAAATGGAGTACATTCAGCAGAGGGGGCTGTTACTAGTGGTGTTCCTCAGGGGTCAGTTCTGGGGGCTAATGGTGTTCCTCAGGGGTCAGTTCTGGGGCCTGTTTTGTTTAACATATTTATCTGTGATATCAACAAAGGGCTATAGGGGAAAGTATGCCTGTTTGCAGATGATACAAAAATTTGTAACAGAGTGGATGTTCCAGGGGGTAGACAAAATGAGAGGTGATATACAACAATTGAAGGATTGGACAAATGACTGTGATCTAAAGTTTAACACAGCAAAGTGTAAAATTATGCATTTAGGGAAGAAAAATCCAAATGTTAATTACAGACCCAATGACACTTTACTGATTTTTACAAATGAGGAACAGGACTTGGGAATTACTATTACAGATGTTTTAAACTTATTAAACAATGTAATCCTTCAGCGAGTAAGACCAGCAGAATGCTTGGATGTATTGGTAGAGGTATTTGTAGCAGAGATAGTAAGGTTCTTATGCCACTTTATAGATCACTAGTTAGGCCTTATCTTGACAGTGCAGATCAGGTCCGGCAGGCCTCGCTGAAAGCGGAGAGTAATACAAGAGCTGCTGGTGCAACGCCGCCCCCTGCAGATTAGCGGCCTATCGGCCGCCAGCAGGGGGTGTCAATCAACCCAATCATACTCGATTGAGTTCAATTGCGGCAATGTCTGTCCACTGCCTCAGAGCAGGCTGACAGGTTATGGAGCAGCGGTCTTTAGACTGCTGCTCCATAACTTGTGTTTCTGGCAAGTCTGAAGGCTCGCCAGAAACACAGGGCATCATACGGAGCTTGATATATATGCCCCTATATCTTCAGAAGGATATTAACAAACTTGAATCTGTGCAAAGGAGGGCTACCAAAATGGTACATGGTCTAAAAAATAAAATTAACCAAGATAGGCTCAATTACCTAAATATGTATAGCTTAGAGGAGAGAAGGGTAAGAGGTGATATGATTTTTCAAGTACAGTAAAAGGGCTTAGTAAAACTGAGGCTATGGGTATTTTACATAAAATTGAATATTCAAGAACAAGGGGTCGTGATCTCAAGCTAAAGGTTCGTGGATTCAGGAGTAATTTGAGGAAGCACTTCTTTACAGAAAGAGTGATTGATTTATGGAATAAACCTCCTCAAGAGGTAGTAATAACAGACACTGTGGGGTACTTTAAAAATGCTTGGGACAAGCATAAGGCTATCCTATGAACTAGCTAAGTTAATACTTTTAGGTAATATCGGGCAGACTTGCTGGGCCTTTGGCTCTTATCTGCCATCAATATCTATGTTTCTATGTTTCTAAAACAAAATGTAGAAGCAATTTTCTGTTTACAATGTCCGAGAGATGGATAATACTCCTCAATTAAGAAAAACATTGGTGAGATCCTATTTTTAGAGCAGTATAAAGTGTCATGTGACTGTTAAGCCTGTATGACTCCCAGTTTTATTACCATGTCCAGTGACATTTGCTATGTTTAATACATGTGCCTAGTGCCCTTGATAATCCCTCCTTCCTTACCAAATACATGCATGACACTGGATTTTGTCATTGATAAGTGCTGAAAGAAATAAGAACATACTGTATGAAATATATGCACTAGAAAAAGTAAAATTAATTTGTGTTAATGAGAGCAGAATTACAAATTTTCCCTCACAAAATCCTAATGAGTATTGCTTTAAACTCATTCCTATACCACCAACAGTTATGAAAAAGTAGCAGAGTCCCAGAAGTCTATTCCTAATTCTGCAAGGAAACGTTACAACAACTCATGGCCCATAAAGTTGATCCTAACTGTAATATAACGCAGACAAACTGTCAGAAGTGACCATTAGGCTATTAAATATGTCATTAATTCTACATGCTGCCATAGCTTACAGGCTTACTTAACCAGTCTCAAAATTGCAGGTCACAGAGAAGCAGGAATAGAGAAATGGTGTTAATAAAGTACAGAATAATATTCTGCAAATTTAAGAGATATTTTTTTACAAAGTTGTTGAATGCTTTTAGATTTTAGTGTGTAAAGAAGCTCTCTTGTTAAATAGAAATTGAAACAGTTGGAAGCGATATAGTTTTCTTAAAAGCTTTCTATAAACTTTCAAAAATACTAATACCAGCTGGATGTAGTAGTTACCCAAGATAATTTAGACCCCATTTGTAATCCCTAATGCACCCTTCTAATTCTCAGATACTCTAAATCATTGCAGACCATTAGAACACCTAATTTTCCAATAGCTTTACACTACATTTAAAAGACATAATAGTCTGAAATGTGTATTATTGCATTTCAATTTTTAATAAAAGCTTTTTTTGCAATATACATATCTTTCTAATAAACGGCTAGATTACGAGTTTTGCGTTATGAGTGAAAAAGTAGCGTTACGGCTCTTTATTCACTACTGCTGGTATTATGAGTCTTGCAGGTATATCTGTACCACACACTATTTTGGCCGTAATACAACATAACTACCGCAGCTTTCAAAAAGTCCTTTTTAAATGGGACTTCCACAGTGCCGGTATTACGAGTTTGCCTGGCAGGCCAAAAAATGAGCGGTACAGCCTATACCGTCAAGATCCATACCATAAACTGAAAGTCAGTAGTAATGGCTTTTATGTTACAAAGCCGTAACGTAAAACTCATAACTAAAGTGCTAAAAAGTACACTAACACCCATAAACTACCTATTAATCCCTAAACCAAGGCCCTCCCACATCGCAAATACTAAAATCAAATTATTAACCCCTAATCTGCCACCCCCAACATCGCTGCCACTATAATAAACATATTAACCCCTAAACCGCCGTACTCCCGCATCGCAAACACTAGTTAATATTATTACCCCTAATCTGCTGTTCCTAACATCGCCGCAACCTACATTACTGTTATTAACCCCTAATCTGCTGCCCCCAATGAATACCTAAATAATTCCTATTTAAAACTAAATACAAACCTTAAAATAAACCCTAAGCTAGCTACAATATAACTAATAGTTACATTGTATCTATCATAGATTTTATTTTTATTTCACAGGCAAGTTTGAATTTATTTTAACTAGGTAGACTAGTTAGTAAATAGTTAACTATTTACTAACTACCTAGCTAAAATAAATACAAATTTACCTGTAAAATAAAACCTAACCTGAGTTACATTAACACCTAACCTTACACTACAATTAAATAAATTACATTATTTAAATACAATTAACTAAATAAAAATAAAAAAACACTAAATTACACAAAATAAAAAAGAAATGATCAAATATTTAAACTAATTACACCTAATCTAATAGCCCTATCAAAATAAAAACGCCCCCCAAAATAAAATAAAAAACCTAGCCTAAACTAAACTGCCAATAGCCCTCAAAAGGGCCTTTTGCAGGGCATTGCCCCAAAGAAATCAGCTCTTTTACCTGTAAAAAAAATACAAACAACCCCCCAACAGTAAAACCCACAACCCACACAATCAACCCCCCCAAATAAAATCCTATCTAAAAAACCAAAGCTCCTCATTGCCCTGAAAAGGGCATTTGGATGGGCATTGCCCTTAAAAGGGCATTTAGGTCTTTTTCAGCCCAAACCCTAAGCTATAAATAAAACCCACCCAATAAACACTTAAAAAAACCTAACACTAACCCTCGAAGATCCACTTACAGTTTTTGAAGACCGGACATCCATCCTCAACGAAGCCAGGAAAAGTCTTCATCCAAGCGGCAAGAAGTCCTCAACGAAGCCGGGAGAAGTCTTCATCCAAGCGGCAAGAAGTGGTCCTCCAGACGGGCATAAGTTTTCATCCAGACGGCATCTTCTATCTTCATCCTTCCGACGCGGAGAGGCTCCATCTTCAAGACATCCGGCACGGAGCATCCTCTTCTTTCCACAGCTACTGAAGAATGAAGTTTCCTTTAAGGGGCGTCATCCAAGATGGCATCCATTGAATTCCGATTGGCTGATAGAATTCTATCAGCCAATCGGAAATAAAGTTGAAAAAATCCTATTGGCTGATGCAATTAGCCAATAAGATTGAGCTTCAATCCTATTGACTGATCCAATTGCCAATAAGATTGAGCTCACATTCTATTGGCTGTTCCAATCAGCCAATAGAATGCAAGCTCAATCCACTTAGGGTTTGGGCTGAAAAAGAGCTACATTTCCTTTTAAGGGCAATGCCCCTCCAAATGCACTTTTCAGGGCAATGTGGAGCTTAGGTTTTTTAGATAGGATTTTATTTGGGGGGGTTGGTTGTGTGGGTGGTGGGTTTTACTGTTGGGGGTTTGTTTGTATTTTATTTACAGGTAAAACAGCTGATTTCTTTGGGGCAATTCCCTGCAAAAGGCCCTTTTAAGGGCTATTGGCAGTTTAGTTTAGGCTAGGGTTTTTTTTATTTGGGGGGGGGGGGGGCTTTTTTATTTTGATAGGGCTATTAGATTAGGTGCAATTAGTTTAAATATTTGATCATTTCTTTTTTATTTTGTGTAATTTAGTGTTTGTTTTTTGTAATTTATTTAATTAATGTAATTTATTTAATTGTAATGTAAGGTTAGGTGTTAGTGTAACTCAGTTTAGGTTTTATTTTACAGTTAAATTTGTATTTATTTTAGCTAGGTAGTTAGTAAATAGTTAATAACTATTTACTAACTAGTCTACCTAGTTAAAATAAATACAAACTTGCCTGTGAAATAAAAATAAAACCTAAGATAGATACAATGTAACTATTAGTTATATTGTAGCTAGCTTAGGGTTTATTTTACAGGTATTTAGTTTTAAATAGGAATTATTTAGTTAATGATAGTAAGTATTATTTAGAGTTATTTTAATTATAATAAAGTTAGTGGGTGTTAGGGTTAGACTTAGGGTTAGGTTTAGGGGTTAATAACTTTAGTATTGTGGCGGCGACATTGGGGGCGGCAGATTAGGTGTTAATAAGTGTAGGTAAGTGGCGGTGACATTGGGGCGACAGATTATGGATTAATAAGTGTAATGTAGGTGTCGGCGATGTCAGGGGCAGCAGATTAGGGGTTAATAAGTGTAAGATTAGGGGTGTTTAGACTCAGGGTTTATGTTAGGGTATTAGGTGTAAACATAACGTTTCTTTCCCCATAGGAATCAATGGGGCTGCGTTACGGAGCTTTACGCTCCTTTATTGCAGGTGTTAGGCTTTTTTAGCTGGCTCTCCCCCTTGATGTCTATGGGGAAATCATGCATGAGCACGTAAAACCAGCTCAAAGCAGCACTGGTATTTGAGTGCGGTATGGAGCTCAATTTTGCTCAACGCTGCTATATTGCCTTCTAACGCCAGGTTTTTGCAAACCTGTAATAGCAGCGCTATAGGGAGGTGAGCGGTGGAAAAAATAACTTGCAAGTTAGCACCGAGCCGCTCATAACACAAAACTCGTAATCTAGCCAAAAGTTAATACAAGAGTGTAAGTAAATATGCTATGCTTGTCTACTACACTGCATTTGAATACTGTGTCCAGTTAAAGGGACATTCTAGTCAAAATTAAAATACACATAAATAAATTAAATCTTTGGATAGAAGCATATACATTTGTAATATATATCTTTTAGCAAAAATGCTTCTAGTAAAAGTTAACACTGTTTTAATGTAAGCATTGTCTCTGCACGTGCATGTGAAGCATAGCTAGATATTCTCAGTGCTTCAGCATTTTAAATATTCCAGCTGCTCAGAGACTCGGTGGAGCTTGTACAATGTCAGCAATGATTCAAATCGAGTCATTTCCAAATATTAAAAGTACCATAGGCTCTTTGAGCAAGTGCTGTGTTTAAAATGCTGGTGCACTGAGCATCCTTACATTCTCTCTTGAAACAGCTTTAACTTTTACTGGAAGCCTTTTTGCAAATATATGTATATTGTAAAAATGCTTCCATTCAACACTGAAGTGTCTCTGTGTGAATTTATATTGTGTCTGGAATGCCCATTAAAGTCTGGTGCAGTCTATGGCCTAGATTTGGAGTTTGGCGGTAGCCGTGAAAACCAGCGTTAGAGGCTCCTAACGCTGGTTTTAGGATACCTTCGGTATTTGGAGTCACTCAAAAAAGGGTCTAACGCTCACTTTTCAGCCGCGACTTTTCCATACCGCAGATCCCCTTACGTCAATTGCATATCCTATCTTTTCAATGGGATTTTTCTAACTCCGGTATTTAGAGTCGTGTCTGAAGTGAGCGTTAGAAATCTAACGACAAAACTCCAGCCGCAGAAAAAAGTCAGTAGTTAAGAGCTTTATGGGCTAACGCCGGTTCATAAAGCTCTTAACTACTGTACTCTAAAGTACACTAACACCCATAAACTACCTATGTACCCCTAAACCGAGGTCCCCCCACATCGCCGCCACTCGATTAAATTTTTTTAACCCCTAATCTGCCGACTGCCACCTACGTTATCCTTATGTACCCCTAATCTGCTGCCCCTAACACCGCCGACCCCTATATTATATTTATTAACCCCTAATCTGCCCCCCTCAACGTCGCCTCCACCTGCCTACACTTATTAACCCCTAATCTGCCGAGCGGACCGCACCGCTACTATAATAAAGTTATTAACCCCTAATCCGCCTCACTAACCCTATAATAAATAGTATTAACCCCTAATCTGCCCTCCCTAACATCGCCGACACCTAACTTCAATTATTAACCCCTAATCTGCCGACCGGAGCTCACCGCTATTCTAATAAATGTATTAACCCCTAAAGCTAAGTCTAACCCTAACACTAACACTCCCCTAACTTAAATATAATTTAAATCTAATGAAATTAATTAACTCTTATTAAATAAATTATTCCTATTTAAAGCTAAATACTTACCTGTAAAATAAATCCTAATATAGCTACAATATAAATTATAATTATATTATAGCTATTTTAGGATTTATATTTATTTTACAGGTAACTTTGTATTTATTTTAACCAGGTACAATAGCTATTAAATAGTTAAGAACTATTTAATAGCTAAAATAGTTAAAATAATTACAACATTACCTGTAAAATAAATCCAAACCTAAGTTACAATTAAACCTAACACTATACTATCATTAAATTAATTAAATAAAATACCTACAATTACCTACAATTAAACCAAACACTACACTATCAATACATTAATTAAATACAATACCTACAAATAACTACAATGAAATAAACTAACTAAAGTACAAAAAATAAAAAAGAACTAAGTTACAAAAAATAAAAAAATAATTACACACATAAGAAAAATATTACAACAATTTTAAACTAATTACACCTACTCTAAGCCCCCTAATAAAATAACAAAGACCCCCAAAATAAAAAATGCCCTACCCTATTCTAAATTACTAAAGTTCAAAGCTCTTTTACCTTACCAGCCCTGAACAGGGCCCTTTGCGGGGCATGCCCCAAGAAGTTCAGCTCTTTTGCCTGTAAAAAAAACATACAATACCCCCCCAACATTACAACCCACCACCCACATACCCCTAATCTAACCCAAACCCCCCTTAAATAAACCTAACACTAAGCCCCTGAAGATCATCCTACCTTGTCTTCACCTCACCGGGTATCACCGATCGGTCCTGGCTCCAAAATCTTCATCCAACCCAAGCGGGGGCTGGCGATCCATCATCCGGTGGCTGAAGAGGTCCAGAAGAGGCTCCAAAGTCTTCATTCTATCCGGGAAGAAGAGTAGATCCGGACCGGCAACCATCATCTTCCAAGCGGCATCTTCTATCTTCATCCGATGAGGACCGGCTCCATCCTGAAGACCTCCACCGCGGACCCATCTTCATCCGGCGACGTCCAACTGAAGAATGACGGTTCCTTTAAGGAATTCCGATTGGCTGATAAGATTCTATCAGCCAATCGGAATTAAGGTAGGAATATTCTGATTGGCTGATGGAATCAGCCAATCAGAATCAAGTTCAATCCGATTGGCTGATCCAATCAGCCAATCAGATTGAGCTCGCATTCTATTGGCTGTTCCGATCAGCCAATAGAATGCAAGCTCAATCTGATTGGCTGATTGGATCAGCCAATCGGATTGATCTTGATTCTGATTGGCTGATTCCATCAGCCAATCAGAATATTCCTACCTTAATTCCGATTGGCTGATATAATCCTATCAGCCAATCGGAATTCGAGGGACGCCATCTTGGATGATGTCCCTTAAAGGAACCGTCATTCTTCAGTTGGACGTCGCCGGATGAAGATGGGTCCGCGGTGGAGGTCTTCAGGATGGAGCCGGTCCTCATCGGATGAAGATAGAAGATGCCGCTTGGAAGATGATGGTTGCCGGTCCGGATCTACTCTTCTTCCCAGATAGGATGAAGACTTTGGAGCCTCTTCTGGACCTCTTCAGCCACCGGATGATGGATCGCCAGCCCCCGCTTGGGTTGGATGAAGATTTTGAAGCCAGGACCGATCGGTGAACCTGGTATGGTGAAGACAAGGTAGGATGATCTCCAGGGGCTTAGTGTTAGGTTTATTTAAGGGGGGTTTGGGTTAGATTAGGGGTATGTGGGTGGTGGGTTGTAATGTTGGGGGGGGTATTGTATGTTTTTTTTTACAGGCAAAAGAGCTGAACTTCTTGGGGCATGCCCCGCAAAGGGCCCTGTTCAGGGCTGGTAAGGTAAAAGAGCTTTGAACTTTAGTAATTTAGAATAGGGTAGGGCATTTTTTATTTTGGGAGTCTTTGTTATTTTATTAGGGGGCTTAGAGTAGGTGTAATTAGTTTAAAATTGTTGTAATATTTTTCTTATGTTTGTAAATATTTTTTTATTTTTTATAACTTAGTTCTTTTTTATTTTTTGTACTTTAGTTAGTTTATTTCATTGTAGTTATTTGTAGGTATTGTATTTAATTAATGTATTGATAGTGTAGTGTTTGGTTTAATTATAGGTAATTGTAGGTATTTTATTTAATTAATTTAATGATAGTATAGTGTTAGGTTTAATTGTAACTTAGGTTAGGATTTATTTTACAGGTAATTTTGTAATTATTTTAACTATTTTAGCTATTAAATAGTTCTTAACTATTTAATAGCTATTGTACCTGGTTAAAATAATTACAAAGTTGCCTGTAAAATAAATATTAATCCTAAAATAGCTATAATATAATTATAATTTATATTGTAGCTATATTAGGATTTATTTTACAGGTAAGTATTTAGCTTTAAATAGGAATAATTTATTTAATAAGAGTTAATTAATTTCGTTAGATTTAAATTATATTTAAGTTAGGGGGGTGTTAGTGTTAGGGTTAGACTTAGCTTTAGGGGTTAATACATTTATTAGAATAGTGGTGAGCTCCGGTCGGCAGATTAGGGGTAAATAATTGAAGTTAGGTGTCGGCGATGTTAGGGAGGGCAGATTAGGGGTTAATACTATTTATTATAGGGTTAGTGAGGCGGATTAGGGGTTAATAACTTTATTATAGTAGCGGTGCGGTCCGCTTGGCAGATTAGGGTTTAATAAGTGTAGGCAGGTGGAGGCGACGTTGAGGGGGGCAGATTAGGGGTTTATAAATATAGGGGTCGGCGGTGTTAGGGGCAGCAGATTAGGGGTACATAGGGATAATGTAAGTAGCGGCGGTTTACGGAGCGGCAGATTAGGGGTTAAAAATAATATACAGGGGTCAGTGATAGCGGGGGCGGCATAATAGGGGTTAATAAGTGTAAGGTTAGGGGTGTTTAGACTCGAGGTACATGTTAGAGTGTTAGGTGCAGACGTAGGAAGTGTTTCCGCATAGGAAACAATAGGGCTGCGTTAGGAGCTGAACGCGGCTTTTTTGCAGGTGTTAGTTTTTTTTTCAGCTCAAACAGCCCCATTGTTTCCTATGGGGGAATCGTGCACAAGCATGTTTTTGAGGCTGGCCGCGTCCGTAAGCAACTCTGGTATCGAGAGTTGAGGCTGCGTTAAATATGCTCTACGCTCCTTTTTTGGAGCCTAACGCAGCCTTTATGTGGACTCTCAATACCAGAGTTATTTTTATGGTGCGGCCAGAAAAAAGCCAGCGTTAGCTACGCGGGTCTTTACCGACAAAACTCTAAATCTAGCCGTATGAATGCAGCTGCACTGGGAATGTGCGTAGCGCATGTGCATATACCCTTTAATCAGTAATAATTTTTACTAAAAGCATTTGTTGCAAATACAAATATACTGGAAAGTAGACATGTGCAAGCTTTGCCCATACTTGTGTGTATATATATATATATATATATATATATATATATATATATATATGTGTGTGTGTGTGTGTGTGTGTGTTATGTCAGAAATCTTTTGCAAACATATTTACATGTCCCTAAGTTCCTCTTTTTGTTCTAAACAATGTTGTCTGTCATATCTCTGTGTTTATATCACTATATGTATATAGTGTAAATTTATTATTATACTGACCAGGAATAATTGCGAATATAGCATGTAATCAGGGTATCATATGTATTTATTTGCAATCAATGGATATTTTAAGAGCTGGGTCAGTTTTTTCTCTGTACCTGTGTAGCCCCTCCTGATTGCAATCTAGTTTTAAAAAACACCCCTACACAGGTGTTATAAAATGGGCTGGCATATAAAATGACATTTCTTACTGAAAAATAAATTCAAGAGAAGGAAAAAAAAAACACTGAAAATATCATGACAGTAAAGAGGTGATTTTAATTTCTGCTGTATCTGAATCATGTCAGTTTAATATTAGGTGGGCTTTCTCTTTGAGCTATCAGCTTAAGATTATATTGAATCAAACATCAATTAAAATTTTAAAATCATTGTCTAAAATATTACACTGTGTCCTGGTATCCGCATCAATGTTTATCTTTAATACTAATTTCACATATACATACTTTCAAAGTATAATACACAATGTAATAAATGGCACTTACAAGTTCTGATGAGTGATCAATGACACAAGTATCGAGCAATTTGATTAGTTAGTGATAGTTTAAAATGTATATTTGAATCAGATTGGCTGATTTCATAAATCATGTGATTATGCATATTCCAATCAAAAGTGGTTGAAAAATTCACTAGTGTGTGGGTTGTTTAGGATTTTGCTTCATAATTGGTGCAAAAAGTGTTACGTCAAATGTGGTGCGAAGTAGAGAGTGGGACTTGTATTACATGTCTTAAACATGGTGCAAATATATTTTTAAAAAAAAATAAAAAGGAAGTTAGCTATATTATGTTGTGTATTTATTTCATTTTTATCTCTATATCTATTAGTTGCGACAAGATTGGGGCAAAACTTTGCAAAAATTTGGGGAAATAATATTGTCCCCTTGCTTTGTAATGAGAGACAAAGTTGTAACATAATCCATAAGTAGTAATGTATTTTTCATTTTTATCCCTATATCTACTAGTGCACCAAATGTGGAGCAATAATATTGTTTGATTTAGAAAGAGTATACAATTTTAATAAAGTTTTTATATATACTTTTATTATGTAATATACTTCATGCTCTTGCAGCATCGAACATAAGCTTTCTGTGTTTTCAGACTCCCATTGATTTCTAAGGCATCCACGGCATCAAGGGTGGCAGATTGAAAACTAGGTACGCTGCGTCGGAATAGACGCCAGCATGCTTGTTAAATGTTTGATAAATTGGGAAAATTATCAAATAGAGTTGAATGTGAATTTGAAACATCTGTAATGACGCAAGCATCGATCTGCGTCGGATTGAGATTGTGGGAGCGTATATTTTGTCACACATTTCAACAATTGACGATCTTGACGCTTTGATAACTATGTCGGATCAATCTAGCGACAAATACGACATGGGATTTAAGCTTATTTTCAGTTGACTCTTTGATAAATATCCCCCAGTGGCTCAACAGTCTTGATTGATCCCAGGATGTAACCCAAAGGCTGAAAAAGTTGGTACTTTATAGATGTATAGATCTGGTAGATCAACTGACAGGCTACAGTAGTGGTCAGCTTCTTCAAACATGCATGAATTAAACGGGTAAGCAGAGACCTGTATGTAGTGTGCACACTGCTAAAAGACTGATAAGTGTTGGTGCTGTCCCATAAGTTTATATTGATACAATAGTGGTCAGTCCAAGCTCAGGTCTGCAACAATCATCCTAAGAGGGTATAGATAATCATCAGGTTAAGGCCACATTAATCAAGTATGAAGGCAAACGTGTAGTCAACAACCAAAGCAAGGTCAAAAATGTAAAATTAGAGAAAAATAAATATGCCAAGTACACAGTACAACAATCAGCCATTTAGTCATGTGTAATGCCGGATTAAATAAACTTGTTAGCATAACAACACATTGCATTGCAGCACTTAGGAAACATGTTTGTATAAAAGTTGTAAAATATGTGTATGACTGTTTTATAAGGGTAGTCTTTCTAGATAGCACAAGATTGGTTCAGAAACCTCACATATGCCAATGAAATGCATGGTATTTTCAGGGTATTCTAGGTAGTTGTCAAAGCACAGTCCAAAATTTTCATCTAAACCTCAACTAAGCAAGCAAAATTATAAAGGATGCAATTACCCTGGTGAAGTTGTTTCAGAGTTGTTGCTTGTTATTTAAAAACTAAAAAGGTTGTCTCTTTTTTTTTCCTTTTATTTGTCTTGAACTTTTTTAAAGTTTTCTTTTGTGCATATGTTGGAGTGGACTGCTTAATGGAAGGTGTATTTGAGTTTTACATTTTAATTCATGTTTTTATTGTAAAGTTCTACAGACATTTTTGTGATGCATGATTCTGCTACAAGATATTAACTGAAGTTGAACTTAATACTTGCTGCTCTGTCGAGGGGTGGGTACAAATCTTTATGAATTCCACAAAGTCACAACATGTCCAATATGTATGTAAAGTGTCAAAGCCAATCTTCTTATGGATTTATAAATTATAACGATATATAGTTTTTTTTATAGGTAAATCAAAAAATCAAAAGCTCTATTGCATAACACTATTAATCCCTTCACTACCGGATTTTCAGAGAAAAACTTGCCCAAAGTACCATAGAATTTCTAGCATTTTTTATATCACTCTGATTAAACAGAAATAGAGCTTTTTATTTTTTTATTTACCTTAAAAAACTCTATAGATTTTTAAAGTAGATAACCCAAAAGATTTGCTCTAGGCCAATTTTGGTATATTTGATGCCACTATTTGACCACCAGATCCGAACATTTAAAAAAAAAAAAAAAATCCTTTCACAAACTTTGGGTTCCTCACTGGAATTATTTACAAACAGCTACTGCAGTCATATGACGGTTATAAAAGCTTCTCTGAGATCCCCTTTGTTCAGAAATAGCTGACATGCAGGTCTTTGCAATCGCTTTTTGGCAATTAGAATGCCACTAATTGTAGCTGTGCACCTTACGTGACAGCGACGGGGTTAATCAGTTAGCTTGAAAGGTTAATTTTGATAAAGAGTAGAGATCGCCCTCCCACTTGACACCTCCCACTCCCTGATCCCTCCCTGATCCCTCACAAACAACTCTTTTCCCTCCCTCACACCCCACTGGTCACCACCATCTTAGGTACTGGCAGACAGTCTGCCATTATACAGTTTAGTTTTTTTTTTATTATTATTCGTTTGTTCTCAGTCTAGTAAACCATCCTCAACCCTCCCACCTCCAGCTCTTTAATCCTCCCCCTCCTACTAGTGGCAGCCATTTTTTATATGTTTTTTTTATTGTATTCATTATTATTTGTTTATTCATTTATCCTTTTTTTCTGTAGTGTAGCAGCGCCCCCACCTCCCCCATCCCTGTGATCATTAGTAAGGATGCCCCCCAATTCAAATTCCCCTTTTCCGTAGGTTAGCTAGTTCCTATTCTTCGCTCTTCCTTCAAAACCGCCCATTCCGCCATCCACCTACCTTGACAGTCTGTAACAATGAGGTATCTGCATTCATATGGAACCGAAGCACCGATCGGACTGCCGGGTTCCATATGCAGGCAGCTGCCTGGAGCTTAGTAACTCCAGCTCTCAGCTGTAACTTTACAGCTGAGACTTCTGAAATTCCTGCAGCTGAGATGTATATATATGTTAGGTGGTATGATAGGTAAAGTACCGCATGATATATATATATATATATATATATATACAGTATGTCTTTTTGCCTTAAGGGGTTCATAAATATTATAGCAAGTTTTTGAAGATAAGATCAATTATGTCTATCAAATTAAACACACCAGAATTTTCTATATGCTCTGCAATACACCTGTTTTTCCAGCTTCATTATTTTGTAAAAATCTGTTTTATTTGGCGAGTCTCACTGGCATATCAGTTATAATATTAATTGTAAGCATCTAATTCAAAAACCTTAACATTCTGGTTATAAATCAAAGTTATTTTACCTTTGAAACAGCTCATAATATTTCAGTTTAGTTCAACTGATTACTATTGTGAAAGGAGGAGCTTATTTTTGAACAAATCAGTTCCTGATAAAAGACCCCCACATTGTATATACACAATGCCTCTATCATATCCAACATTTATCTTGAATAATTGAAATGTCTAGGTAGTGGGTAAAATAGATCAACACCTAACAGGGCAATGGTTTTGATTTGAATGTGCATGTTAGTTTGCTCTTTTCATGACCCCCACACCAAAATTAAACCAAATCCTCCAGAAAGTTGACCCTCAGCTCAGCTAAACCTAAACAAAGCTTAAACACCATAATACAATTACATATTTACTGCTACAGATTGAATCCCCCATACATTTAACTCATATTTGCTGCGAGACAAATCGCCTACTAACTAACTCAGCATAAATAAACATAACTGCAAAATAACTGCATTTCCAGCTCAATTAACACAAGGCATGACCATGTCCCAGTGCAATAAATTGTATATTATAAAACCTTACTCTAAATAGAATAGTCCTTAAGCAAGGAAAAAACCTTTTTGTTCCATGTTGGTTTTTGCTTCTTCTTAGTTGTTCTCTTCTCTATTAAAAATACTGATTAGTTGATTAGAATTGCAGATGGGTAAACCCACTAAATCTGTGTCTACGTCTAATTGGTTCATGTGGTAAAAAGAACAAAAAGTAAACCTGTTTTTGCTGGCTGGTGAATACTAAAGAATGAAAAGCTTTTATCATGTCTAAAAGTAAGTGAATATACAATGGTCAGCTACGGTTGTTTATTTTTACGTTTTAATCTTGGCCTTTTTCTGTCATTTCAGGGACAAATATTTAGAGATGGGTATATGTGTTAGTGGGGATTTGATTGGGAAAATGATTGTGGAGAGGGTAAGTTTATTCATGGTGGGATCATGTATGTAGGTAGTTTGTTTGCAGTTTAACGAGTGATGTGTTAACAGTTATGAGCGAGCAAAAAGGGGTCAAGAGTATTTGTGTGGGTCAGGTTTACAGCTCGTATTACAAGTTAAAAGTAAATCTATCACCTGAGCGCAATCACGATTTACACTACAATAATTACCGTGTCCTTAGAGCTCTGGTTAACTATTTCGCAAAACAAAAAATGTATTACAAAGTAAAGTTACACTCAAAATAACACTATCTACTACAAAATACATTAAAAAATGTTTTTTTACTTTTTTTGCTCTATTAACTTCTATGGGAGAATACTTAACTGCACTCGCAATTTTCTAAGTTCTGATTATTACGTGCATCAGGTTAGCGCGCAAGAAAAACAGTTTACTGTCACCTTTTAATATGAGTGCAACCCAACGTGCAGAGTTAAGGCATAAACAGGAGCGATAAATAGCGCTCCACTCGTAATTTAGCCCAATGTGAGAAGCTTAATCATATGAATGGTCTATTAAACGTTTATTCGCTCTACTAAAGATTATGGTTAAATATATAATGGATTAAAGGTAATTCCATTAGATGAGAACCCATCTACCACCAATGTTAGGATGTTCAGGCATAGTGGCTTAGTAGTGTTCAATCTTATAGAGCATTAAAGGGACAGTCTACACCAGAATTATTATTGTTTTAAAAGATAGATAATCCCTTTATTACCCATTCCCCAGTTTTGCATAACCAACACAGTTATAAAAATATACTTTTAACCTCTATGATTATCTTGTATCTAAGCCTCTGCAAACTGCCCCTTTTTTCAGTACTTTTGACAGGCTTGCAGTCTAGCCAATCAGTGCCTGCTCCCAGATAACTTCACGTGCACAAGCACAGTGTTATCTATATGAAATACATGGACTAACACCCTCTAGTGGTGAAAAACTGTTAAAATGCAATCTGAAAAGAGGTGGACTTCAAGGTCTAAGAAATTAGCATATGAACCTCCTAAGTTAAGCTTTCAACTAAGAATACCAAGAGAACAAAGTAAAATTGGTGATAAAAGTAAATTGGAAAATTGTTTAAAATGACATGCTCTATCTGAATCATGAAAGTTTATTTTGGCCAAGACTGTCCCTTTAATACAGCTCTCAAGAAGTTAAGATAATTAATTGCATTGCTGTGATATAATTTCCACAAACCTCAGCCAGGGTAGCCCCCCCCCACCAATTAAAATTTTAAAACAAACTTTATTCAGTTGGTCAGCTCTTTGCTAGATCAGGTTTGATCAGTTGTTTTCGTTAGATCTAGCATACAAGGAGCAGTATTAAGAATGTTTTGGAGGGGAGGGCTAACCCATCATAAGCAGACAAAAAATCATTCAGGCTGATAGATATTTGTTAGATCAGTTTAGTTCAATTGTTTAAAATGTTACATCAAACTTGCAAAAGGTTGTATTAATAATCAAATCATAGGAGCTTCGGCAAGCGATAATTAACCAGCCATTACAAGTGACTGGTTATTGCAACCGCGAGCTCGCTAGAGCAATTAGTGCCTATAAAATTAACCAGAGATCAAACCTTATCTAATAAATATCTATTAGCCTGAATTATTTTTTGACTGAAATTGTTATTCGGGGGGCTAGCCCCCCCAATTGAATACCTAATATCTCTATAATTATATTAGATCTAACAAAACAAATAGCAGATCATACTTGATCTAACAAATATCTATCCAATTAAATACATTTTCGTCCAATTATTTTTACAAGGGGGCTGATGATGGGTTAGCTCCCCTCCAAATAATTGTTAATACCAGCTTTAGCTTGTTAAATCTAACATTATAAACACTTGATCAAACCTGATCTTACAAATATCTATTAGCATGAATAATGTTTTGACTGAAATTGTGATTTGTGGGACCAGCCCCCCAATTTAATGCCTAATAACTTTGTAATTATGTTAAATCTAACAAAACAAATAGATGATCATAACTGACACATATCTATCAAAGTAAATAGAATTTTGTCCAATTATTTGATAAGGGGTGGCTAATGATGGGTTAGACCCCCTCCAAATAATTGTTAATGCCACTCCTTGTATGCTAGATCTAACGAAAACAACAATTGATCAAACCTGATCTAACAAAGATCTTAACAAGCTGAATGAAGTGTGTTTTCATTTTTTCATTTGGGGGGTTTTCCACAATACTTCTGTGCCAACACTGAAGGCTAGATTACAAGCTTGAGGGTAAACATCACTAGAAGTAATCTATTTGCACATGCTCTAACTTTAGGACTTTGGATATTGCGACTTTGGATATTGCAACTGTATTCTCCCCATAGACATCAATGGAGAGAGCAGAAGAAGAAACCTAACACCTCGCTCACACACTAACCCAACAGGAGTTATTAATATTTCACATTCCATTGTTCTTCACATACAGGACAATGTTATTTTATTGTAAATAAATATATATATATATATATATACATACATGTACCAATGTATCTATTGCTATAGATACATAGGTATAGATATATATTTTACATTAAATAGGGACAGTCAACATAAAAATTGTTATTGTTTAAAAAGATAGATACTATCCATTCCCCAGCTTTGCACAGCCAACATTGTTATAATGACCTTTAAACCTTTAAATTTCTGCCTGTTTCTAAGCCACTAAAGACAGCCAACTGATCAAATGCTTTTTTATTAGCTTTTCACAACATAGGAAGAACTAGTTCATGTGAGCCATATAGATAACACTGTGCTCAAACCCGTGGGTTGTGCACAACATAGCACTAATTATCTTAAATGCATGTTAATGGATAATAAATAAAAAGTCATATGATCAGGCGGCTGTCAGAAGAGGATTAGATATAAGAAAATCACAGAAGTAAAAAGTGTATTAATATAACCATGTTTTCTGTCAAAACTGGGGAATGGGTAATTACATTTTTTTTTCTATGTGAATAACGCTTCTGGTTTGACGCTTTAGATCTAATGCAATGTTAGGTTAGCGCACATGAAGAATTAGTTATCTTAAGATGCATAATAGAAATATGTACCGTATATATGTACATCCTCCAAATGAAAGGGCACTCACTGTACTTGACAAAGGAAAATATCTTTATTGCATATAAATCATCATAAAGTGTCAGTCGACGTTTCGGCTACAGTTTTAGCCTTTTTCAAGACAATCTAAAAACATAATATATACAACAGAATTAATATTTGTAGTCATTTGTAGTAATTTGGTTACTAATAGTATTAGTATAATGCAGTATTTTATGGCTGTTAATTAGTGAGGATACATTGCATGGTTATTGTTTGTACTTTTTTCTCACAAATGGTTAATACCAACTGTGATAGAGCTAAATGTACTTGTATAAAGTTTCCCAATGTCATGCAAATGTTTGTTTATATGGCAAGGAATTTTACCCTTAGGAATGTAATCATAGTTGTTCGTTAACATTGGACGATTTTACCCATCTACTAGTAGATGTTCTATTTTTTCTTCCTTAACCTCTGAAATTACAAAAGAAATTAAATATAAAATGCATTGGTTTACCAAACATTTCCAATTTATTATGTCTTACACAATCTACATTCTGCACAGCCTTAATATTTCAGTATTATCCTGGTAATTAAAATTTTTCTCTCCACAAACCTGAAGGATAATCATTTTTTTAAATCATTCATAACGCCTATTGCACTGCAAGCGTTATAAGTAAATATGATTTTTCTGCAGGACCGGGCATTTCAGACAAAAACTTCCCCAAAAGACCAGAGCATTTTTAGCATTTTTTCCCATCACTACATTTAAACAGAACTAGAGCCTTTTTTTATATGTACCTATCAAAACTATATACATTTTTTAGTAGACAGCCGAAAGTATTGATCTAGGCCCATTTTGGTATATTTCATGCCACCATTTCACCGCCAAATGCGATCAAATAAAAAAAATCTTTAACTTTTTCACAATTTTAAGTTTCTCACTGAAATTACTTACAAACAGCTTGTGCAATCAAGGCTCAAATGGTTGTAAATGCTTCTCTGATCTCCTTTGTTCAGAAATAGCAGACAAATTGCATATTAAGATGCTACATATAGCATCTTAAGTACTGGCAGACAGTCTGCCAGTATAAAAACCAAAGTTTTTTTTTAAATATATTTCTGCAGTGTAGAATCCCCCTTACCTCCCAACCTCCCTGATCCCCCCAAACAGCTCTCTAAACCTCCCCCTCTACCTATTTTCCACCATCTTAGGTAATGGCAGCTGTCTGCCAGTACCCAGTTTGCAACAAATTAGGCAATAAAAAAACAAAAAACTTTTTTTTTCTTTAGTGTAGCCCCCGTCAATACCCTACCCCCTCCCAGATCCCTTTCCGTCAACGGATCCCACATAGGTTCCCCCTCATTGCCCCTCCTCCCTCCTTCCCACCTCACTGATGCAGCTTTTTTTTTGCCCTTGCCTGTAGTGTGGCGTAGCGGTCCCAACCACTCCTGCTCTTCTCCAGCTCCCTACTGTGATGGCCTTCTCTGCATTGGTAGCTTTGCAACTCTATATCTGCAGTGCCACACTTGTGGGGCATGCAGAAATAGCACAATCTCGCTATTTTTAGTGATATTGCGGCAGAGAGAAGCCCAGGACTGCAACAACATACAGGGTATGTTGCTGGTCCTTAACGGCATAACGACCAGCATCGTACAAGGTACGGCGCTTGTTGTTAAGGGAATAATCAGAACTTGATTGCTACACAAGGATATTGTGCTTTATGTTGTAATGGACATCATCCTCACTGTGTATTAACCCCTTCACTATGGGTAATTTCAGAGAAAAACTTGCCCAAAGAACTGGATAATTTTGAGCATTTTTGCTTTTACTCTGTTTAAACATAGAGCCTTTGTTTTTGTTTTTTTTGTTTTTGTTTTTTACCTATGAAAACTATCTATATTTTTAAAGTGGACAACCCAACAACTACGAATGTCTGTTTTCTGCTTAGTCGTGCTCAAAGGGCCATAATACCCAAATGTTTAAACACTTGAAAGTGATGCAGCATAGCTGTAAAAAGCTGACTAGAAAATATCACCTGAACATCTCTATGTAAAAAAGAAAGATATTTTACCTTAGAAGTTCCTCAGTAGCCACATCCCATTGTAAAGGATTTCTAAGCAGCATATTAGTATGTCTGTCCTGGGACAGCTTAGGGGATGAGCCTCGTGCACTCTCATATTATTTCCCTATTCAGGTTAAAGGAAGCTTACTATGAAATCTCATGAGAGTTAAGTCAAATCTCATGAGATCGCAGTAAAAGAGTTCATGACCTCAGCACTGCTGATGCTGATTGGCTGCTGTTCTTTTCTTCATTTTATTTTTTTTACACAGAACTTACTCTGCTGAGCTGAGGAGATTGTGAGGTAAAATATCTTCCTTTTTTACATAGAGATGCTCAGGTGATATTTTCCTGTCAGCTTTTTACAGTTATACTGCATTAGTTTCAAGTGAAGTATTATGTCCCTTTAAGTCCACTCACAAACACTTGGAGGGCCCGGATGTGGTCCCAGGGCTTTTGTAAATTTTGAAATTTTTTTGTGGTTTCACTGTTAGATTAAAGTGTTTTATAACCTTTTTGTCTGGTAAGTTGATATAATGACTTGATTTACTACCAAGAAGAAATTATAAATAAGTTTAATGTAACCTTCATCATCATTTATGTGAGATAACAATTTTTTTTTTCCTTTTTCTATTTTTTTTTTAGAACATTTGATTTTTTTTATCTTTCAAATAAAACTTACTACAAATACACATGGAAATAATAAATGTCTAGGATATAAGGACATTGTTCCTTTTATTAAAGCGGTTCTTTGTAACTTTTTTCTGTTCTATTAGATCATGAAATCAAGGCTAACTTTTTAATAAAAAATAGTTTTTTGCATCTGCAAGTTTTTGGCCTTGAGGTGAACCTTTTTTTAAATAAATCAGGCTAAAGTTCAAATTCTCTAGAGAAATGTAGAATTCATCCTTAATCTAAAGGTGTGACCTCTCACTACTGTGTTATGTAATCTTTATTTTATCCTTAATCTGTCCCTCAAATAAAAGACAAATCTCAAGGTCTTTATCCTCTTGGAAAGTCAAAGAAAGCCTTTTGTGCCTAGAAGGCCTCTTCTTTTGAAGCAATATGTAGGGTAAAATATTCAATCAGCACTAAAAACCTGAACTGTAGAAAGTATATCTGCCAATAACTTTAGAAAAACAGGCTTCATTTAAATGGATCCGTAGAAAACTAATACAGCAAATATAACATTCAACAATTAGGTAGCAAATTCAGAAAAGCAGTAAGGGGCCGATTCCAATCCTTTAGAAAAAAGTGATTGTATCCTCCCTAGGGATGGGCAATGTTTCGCAACATTCGAAAAACGGCACAAATTTTAACACATTCGTTCGTTCGAATCGAATTTCGAATGTATACATAACATTCTAACATTCGATTTTCGAATTTTCGGTTTCGAATTTTATGATTACATTCGAAAATATTCTTTTTGAAAAATTTGAATTTAGATTGTAATAGTATTTCTAATGCTTTTTCTTTAACTGTAATATTAGAATTATGTAAAATTCAAATTTATATGTTTGTAATAGTATTTCTAATGCTTCTTTTAAATGTAATCTTCGAATTAAGCAATATTCTATATAGAAACATTCGAAATGATATATTTGTATCTATTATGAATCAATTTACTAGCTTCCCGCCCTACCACATGAACTATTGAACTTCTGAATAGTATTTGTTAAATAGAATGTTAAATTCGAAATTTCGAATGTGGACATTCAATATAATTACAAACATTCAAATTCGAAAGTGACATTCGAAACTGTAAATAACATTCGATTATAGAATTTTTAAGAATATTCGTTCTTATCAACATTCAGATTTATAATTCGAATTTCGGTAATAACATTCGTTCTACATTCGAAAACCAAAAATGTACACATTCTCCCATCCCTAATCCTCCCTTAGTGTGACAGTGAAATGATGCTACCCTTAATAAGCTCCTGTTCTTTTCAGGTTGACAAGACTATGGGGTAGATTTACTATATGTCGAGCGGACATGATTTTCTATAGCGAATCATGTCCGCTTGAAATTGCTAAATGCCGATAGTATATGCTGTCAGCATTTATCATTGCACAAGCATTTGTGTAGTCCTGCCCCCTGCTCACTGGCGGACAATCGGCCACTAGCAGGAGCTGTCAATCATCCCGATCGCATCAGATTAGGATGATTTAAATTCAGCCACCTAAAAGATAGTGGACAGGTTAAGGAACAGTGGTCTTATGACCGCTGCTTCTTAACAGCATTAAACGATCGGTCTCTGAAGCAGCATTCTCTGCTTCAGAAATTGAGCCCTATATCTTCTTTCTTCTCTGGGTTTTCTTCCTCTCCCTGAAGTTAGATAGTGTAGGTAGCTGCCTAGGATTGGATTCTCTATAACAGGAATAACCCAAGCTTGTCAAGTTGTAACATTTTGTAGCATGCTGCTTATCATCTTGCATACTATTTTCTTTGCATTTGGTTGCTCATCACACCAAGATAGAAAACACAAGGGGTTATGTATGAGTTCTTCTTAATTTCATTTCAGCAATCCTACTGCTTACATTTAGGCATGTAAAACCAACAT